>NW_027185698.1:28999081-29005133 GCF_028583685.1 Petaurus breviceps papuanus | reverse complement strand
TCCACTGGTGAAGGGCAGTGCTGTTGTTGCAGGGGTCTGGGAACCTTGCTGTTGGTTCCGAAGCCCTGAAGAAGGATTTTCTTGTTGTATGTTTACAGAAATCCTGGGAGAGGGTTTTGCTAATGTTTTCAGGGGTTCTAGGACTGTTCTGCAGACAGAGGATGAATTAATGAAGAGACTGGCAATGTATCTTGTGGCCTTGCTAAGCCTTGTCTCCCCTGGAACTAAGATTGCTGAGAACTTGCCTCGTGTCAAGATGAAGAAAAGACCTCCATTTGGGTATTAAGTGCTGTGCTTAAACTTGATGTAACTCTGGGGTAGATTCAATTGTGATCCAGGGGTGGGGAATTTTTGACCTTTTTGTGTTCTATGGTTGAACAAATGAATGTACTTTACTTATGTTTGGAAACTAATCTCCATTTGAGAAGAGGGGCTTTGTGATGGACTAAATGAAGGTACAGCCTAGGGGTGGAGTAGTATTTAGAACAGGGACTTTGTAATTGATTGAATGAATGGAAGGTCCTGGGGTGGGGTAGTACTTGGAGATTATTTAATCACCCTTAGTAAATGCTGTATTTTGAATGATGTCATGTTTTGATCTTCTCTGTTCTTGGTTTGTCACTGAATAAAATGGAGAGCACCTATGCTGGTCTTTTGAACCTTGGGAAGTTGCCTTTCCTTGGCATTACATTACAACACTGAAATTCAAGAATTTAGCTACTATATGCTGTGAAGTTTCAAGTGTGATATTTTTTTCTGGTAGTAATTTGTGGATTTGATTAATAAGCATATTGTCATCTGTAGTAAGAGGTTTGGGGTAGTTTTCTCATATTATTTAATGAAGCACTTTAGATTTAAAAATTTATCATATTTTTCTGGGAAATCTATAATCCTTAGGTTATCTCTATACATCCTGCTCTAATGGTTAATCACTTTGGCATGTGTAGAATTCATGTGATCATTCAAAGTTATTTTTTGTTTCTCTTCTGATAAATTATCTTCCACTTATGTATTTTACGTTTCTAAATCTGCCATTCTTTTTTGAGAACCTCTATTATTTTGGAGAGATTCTCCATCATAAATTCTAAGGTGTCTGTCTCTTTTGTTGTTTATATTCATTAATCCTTTTTGGAGAACTTAGATTTCTGGCTTAATTTCATTCTTAATATTTTTTTAGAAAGATGATTAATATCTTATTTATTTAATTAGTTAATTAATTGTGCTTTTTGGAGGGCAATTGGGGTTAAGTAACTTGCCCAAGGTCACATGGCTAGTTTTTGTGTTTGTGTTGTGTCTGAGGCCAGATCTGAACTCAGGTCCTCCTGGCTCCAGGGCCGGCGCTCTACTCACACTGTGCCACCTAGCCACCCCTAATATCTTATTTTAAACCATTTTGGAATTTTTTGCTATTGTTCCATGATCCTTGGGGATCTGCAGATCTCTTTTCCATCCAGTGGTTTAAGGCACATTTTCCTTAA
Source organism: Petaurus breviceps papuanus (assembly GCF_028583685.1). Classification (NCBI taxonomy): domain Eukaryota; kingdom Metazoa; phylum Chordata; class Mammalia; order Diprotodontia; family Petauridae; genus Petaurus; species Petaurus breviceps. The sequence goes on along the minus strand of NW_027185698.1, from coordinate 29,003,655 downwards.
TATATAATACTCATTAACTATGTTATGACCTTTTATTGAATTTTTAGTAATTTTTCTTTTATCTTTGCAAGTTTCACTTTTACTATGTATATAGGGGAGATAGGCTTATTCCCAAGTTATCTCTCTTGAACTTTTTTGTCTTTCAACATTTTTTTCTTGTATTGTCAGTAGCTTAACTCTGGTTTCCCTCTTCAGTCTTTGGTTCCTCCCTTTTCCACAAGATCCCTTTCTTCCGTCATCAGAGGCTATGTCATCAGACTCTTCATGTTCTGGGGCATAGGGTGATGAGTCCTGGTGGTCTCTGCTCAGAGTAAGTTCTACAGGGAGAGGGATAATCAAGTCTAGGTTTTTAGACCCATTTCCCTTGGACATGTTACCGCTTCCCTTCTGAGTGGTTCTGCATTGCCATGTCTCCCTGTTTCTTCTCATCGTTCCCTTTCCTTTGTCAGACTGGGTAGAATCAATGTCTTCTGCCTCTTGTGGGATGTGGAGGCTTAGACTGAGTCACTGCTATGAGAGAAACAGGTATGATCATGGCGGCCAGGAGCTAGTAACATAAGCCTATGTACCCTTTGTGTGGGTAAGTTGGGGAACTCTGAGTATTTTATATTTTCCAATGTTATTTCATGTCACCTTCACATTCTTCAGTGTTTCTGTGTTCTTATCTTCTTGATTCAGTTTCTTTAGATTTAGTGAATCTTTCCTTCTTTTGAGGCATGTACGTTGGGGAGTTATTCAGAAAACTATTACTTTACTCCATCATCTTTTCATTAATGTGACTTGATTATTTTCTATGCATCGCACCCAAGAACTTCTAGATCTGTATGAGAACATAGACATTAACTAGTTCAATTTATGTAACTAGTGACATTTAATGAAAGAAGAGGGAATATCTCTTCCACCTCCCTTTTAGCATGCTCTATAATTTTTTCTGGGTCTTATTAATACAAAATCCATGCACATAGTCCTAGGACATTCATATTCACTGACTGAAATATATCTCAATTAGCTTGGGATTTCATTACCCCAATTAGCTTAACCTCATCTTCAAACTTGAAGATTTTCCTCTATGTGCTCCATATCAGATAATTTATCAAACTGTTAAATGTAGAAAGTCCCTCCACCAACTTCTGGGAAATTTGACTGTTTAGACTTATCTATCTGGGAAATAATCTCCCTTTATTTCTGTCCCTTAAAGCATTCCCCAACCCCATGTTTGTTCTTTTTAAGAAACTCATAACCAGGGGCAGCTAGGTGGTACAGTGAATAGAGCACTGGCCCTGGAATCAGGACCTGAGTTCAAATTTGACTTCAGACACTTAACACAAAAACTAGCTGTGTGACCTCAGGCAAGTCACTTAACCCCAATTGCCCAGCCTTTTCCCTCCCCCCCAAAAAAAGACACTCATATCCAGAGACTTCTCTGTTGAGTAGCTCATTTCACCTAATAATAAAAACCTGTAAAGAATTATAAAGTGCTTTCCTCATTCTGCCCCATTGTTGTAGTCAATATAATATTCTTAACCCTATTTTAACAGATAAGGAAATTGAGACTGAGAAATGAAATGGCTCATTCACGGTCACAAAACTAGTAAATGTTGAAAATGAGATTCAAACCAAGATCTTCTGACTCTAAGACCAGCACTCTTCCTACTATTCCATGATACCTTTCTAAGTGTACCCACTTCTTCACCAAATGTACCAACTATTTATTTTTAGAGACTTAAAGAATAATGTGGGCAGGAATTACACAGACTGAGAAGGTGTGCAGTTTTGGTGATCACCATAAGGTTCATAGATACTCAGCATTAGGAAGTGGCCATCTATTTCAACCCATACTTAAATAAGAATCCTCTTTACCTGCCCTGGGGTCATCCAACTCGTTTGAAGACCTCTAAAGAGAGGAAGTCCAAGAGGAGGCCCATTGTGGTTTTGTAGACCTTGGATTGTTAGAAATTTTTCCTTGCATCAAACTATATTTTACTATTTTACAACTCTCACTCATTACTACTAGTTCTCCCCTTTGGGGCCAAGAAAAATAAGTCTATTTCATTATCCTTAACAGCCCTTCAAATACTGGAGGACAGTTCCAGTGAGTCCTCTCCAGTGAGTTCTTTTCTCCAGGTTATACATCACAGTGGGAAGAGTACTTAGCTTTTATGAAACCCCAGATATCTTGGAGTAAAGAACAGAAACATTAATCAAGAAATCTGAGTTAATAGGCATTTATTGAGCATCTACAATGTCAGGCACCAAGGACACAAATAAAAGTGAGGCAGTCCCTGCCTCCAAGTAGCTTACTTTTTACTGGATGTGTAAGCCTCAAGGGGATGGGAATTTGATTTATAAAGCATGGGATATGATAAAGGAAGAAATTGTATAGCTTCATACAAATGAATACCTCAGTTTAAATTGAGTCGTGATTTTCTGAGAAGTTGGCTGCATAAATTAAAGTAGATGCTTGGATCGTATAATTTAATTTCATAGTCTGGATTTGTTGTGATAATTGGGTCTCTCTTTGGCCTCATTGGGTTCTTATTTTCACAAGAAGGGATTTTTCCTTACCCATCTCCTGTGCATTAAAACATAAACCTATTTTTCATAAACAGTTGGCAAGCCAACCATTAGAAAAAAAAAATGTTGACACCTAAAATAACTAACGCATCCCCCTCACCTTGCACTCATTTGTGTTGGTATGTGGAGTCTTTCTCTCATGTTTGTTTTTCCAGAACATTAAGACTGAAACAGTGGGTTCTTTTGATATTTCCAGGTTTTTAATAGTGTCTCCATGACATTACCAGCACTTTTAATATTCACATAATCTTCTGAAGTTCAGTCATAATAAAGGTCTGTTCTGTCATCCAACAGCAGTGGATATAGAGGCAATAGATTTCTGTTCTTGGGAACAACAGCAGGAGAACTGGAATAAATACACAGCGGTGAGACAATCTTATTACAGTAGGTCACAGATTGAATCTGTTCAAGGCTCCTCTGGGCCAAAGAAGGTTATTTCTATATTAGATTTTTTAACAGTTCACATTTGGAGATAATTTAGACATCTAATATGTCCCTGAACTAGCCACTGTGCTGTTTCCATATTGAAAACACGCAATAAAGGTTTATTATCTTTGGCTAGCAATGTATAAAATGCGTACAGAATCCTTTTTTGACGTTCTCCAATGAGAACTATAGAACACACACACACACACACACACGGGTATGTCTTCTGTCAGATAGACTGGTAAATGTGTCTCATAAATTTCAAATATTTGTAAATAGAGCTCTTTGTAAGCAAGTAAATAGCTAGTATTTTTGTTCATGTAAATCTTTTCTCATTTACATTGCTATTTTCCATTTGGACAGCAGATGGCAACATTTTCCTTTTTTTCTATTCCCCTGCCTCCCTGATCCGCCCTCCCCCCCTCCTCCCACCAGCAAAGTTTATATACAGAAAATCCTAGGTCTCCTTCTGTTCAAATCTCTTTACACACTATGCAGTACATTTTCCAACATCATACTAGTTATTTTCTCATCTCAGATTTCTTTTGTGGCATTGAGTGTTCAGAAGGTTATAAGATTTCAAAAATGGATTTGTTCAGTTTGCTGGCATAAAACCAGTCCATCATTTTAGCCATCTTTGCCCACCCCTGAGCCCAGTCCAATCTTTCCATCCTATACAACCAAATTACGGGGAGCAAAATTATAACTATGAAAAATTATTGTTAATTATTTTCTGTTTGAGATTTAGATTTTAGGACTCTGGGCTATATTTTGGCATTGTATTTATACTTCCATAAATTTGTGCTTTCAAAACAAAGAATGGTTTATGTAATAGAAGGCGACTTAGCCTCATAACTTGGGTGCATTTTTAGTGATATTATTTGTTTACATTAGGATGAGAGGTCTAAAGGAGAAACCCAATCCCTTGCCTTTCATGTGTTAAATACAAGCTTGTTTTTAATTGAATACAGTGATTCCTTGAGGAAAAAAAAATTGCCCAGTAGTGCTGTCAAGGTCGGAAGCACCTTGAGTTATTTGTTGGGGAGGTGCCTGTTGAACAGGGACCAAAGATCCTTTGCCAGTTCCTTTTGTTAAGCATTATGTGTTTCTGATTTTTGCTTATGTTCTCATACCAGCCTCTTTGCCCTGTGCACAGCTAACAGTGAGGACAAATTAATTCTAAATTTTGGAAGGCATACAATAAAGTGGACTAATTGAATTCCATCATTTGGATTTCTAATCATGGGAAATTAGAATCACAAAATGTTCTGGCTGGAAGGGGCCTTTGAGATCATCTAGTCTAACCTCTTTGTTTTACAAATGAGGAAAGTGTGGTGCAGTGGAAGGAAAACCGGATTTGGCATCAGACTACCAGTGTTCAAATCCAAATTCTTGTTTATTACCTGTGTGACATTGAGCAGTATAGTCTATCTCTTTACCTCTCTGGTTCTTACCATTTCCTCCTGTATCAAAAGAAGGGCTTGGACTAGATTATGTCTAAGGTGCCTTCCACATATCTATCTATCTATCTATCTATCTATCTATCTATCTATCTATCTATCTATCTATCTATC
>NW_027185698.1:28953534-28999071 GCF_028583685.1 Petaurus breviceps papuanus | reverse complement strand
ATCTATCTATCTATCTATCTATCTATCTATCTATCTATCTATCTATCTATCTATCTATCTATCTATCTATCTATATCTATTCCATGTCAAGTGCTCTTAGAAAATGCCACCCAGGGTAGTGAGACTTGCTCGAGGCCATGCAGCTATTTAGCAGCATAGCTAGTAACTGCTTCACATCTCTTGGCTCCTAGTCTAATGGAGCTTTCCTTCAAATCATGTTAAGTAGGACAGAGAGGTAACCCTAATCCTACAGGCTTTTAATTCATCACTGTTCTTTCTGTAATCTCAGCTTTTTGAAAGGCACAAATTAACACACACACACACACATACACACACACACACACACACACTAGAACTAGACAAAAACGGCTAAATATAAGAAAACGTCATTAAAATCCAAGTCATCCCCTTTTTGCTGTTGCAGCAGAGACAGTCCAGCAAGCGTTGTTGCTGACTTCCCAGATAAATTGTGGTAGTGTATTTTGAGGCTGTGGAATGTGGCAATAATTTCAATAGGTCAGCAGCAAGCTTGAGAACCTTTGATGAGTCTTATTATACTAAGTGAGCCAAGAAGTTCCACCTTGATAGCTATCATTTCACCCCATCCAGAAAAGTCATAGTATCAGTAGAACTGCAGGGTGAAAACTGACTATGAATGCCATTTTTTTCTTGAAAATTTAATTTTGTAGATTTAGTAATATAGTGTAAAGAGATTGAAGGGATCTAACATTGCAATAAGGAAAATTGGGTTTGGATCTCTGCTCAACACTAATTAATCATGTGGCCACTGGCAAATCATTTCATTTCTGGGGCCTCAGTTTCTTCATCTATAAAATAGGAATAATAGCACTTATATTACCTCTCTGTTGGGATTTTGTGAAGATTGTTTCATAAACCTTAAAGTGCTATACAAATACAATGATTGTAAATAGGAGATAGAAGCAATCTGTCTACTACCATAGGAATGCAAGACAAAGGGCACCCCCTCTACCTCACCCCTCTAGTATGGGTAAAATGAAGCCCTGGGGTGATTTACATGGCCAGTGCTAGCTGTCCTGGTCATGATGGGGAACTGAAAGGCATTTTCTCATCCCAACTCAAATCTCAAGCAGGTCTAGGGAAGGTGTCACTTAGGCAGAAACAGAGAAGTTCAAAAGGCAGACTTGCTTATTGTCTGGGTATACTGGTGGTGGTGGGTCTGATTCACAAATGAGCTGAAATGACCATGGTCTCTGGGCTAGCTCACACACTTAGGGATCACTTCCTTGTGGCCACATATCAACCCATTATAATTCAATAGAGAACAATAGAGAAAGCAGCTCTCAGCCCAGAAGATGACATCACCAGGTCTGGGCTCTGTGGGAAGAACAAGGCACAGTTTCTGAGGCAGAGATTTTCCAGCTGAGGAGTGACCAAGGAACATAATGTCTAGGTTACACTTATTTCCACATCCACATATTTTCCTTTCCTTGGAATTACTTCCTCTGGTCTAATAAGAGAGAAGTATCAGTAGGGGTTTGTGAGGTCTGATATGCTGATCAAAGATGTTTTGAACTAGGGTTATAGGGGTCTTCATTTGAGAAGGGTATGGGCTACATTAAGACAAAAAAAAGGCATGAGAGAGAAAACAAATAAAAAAAACTATCGAATCAACCAAAGTTCAGCTTATCACCCTGAAAGTCATTCTTAAAAAACAATTCCCTGCATCATTGATTTTTATATAACAACTCCTTGCTTTCTTTTCATACTCTCTGGGTCATTTAATTCCATTCCTCGCCTCATGGCCATCCTGGAGAGATTGAGTTGGCAGAATACACTTGGCTCAGTCAATACTCCAATGAATTTTCTAGGGTGGGAGTTCCCTCAAGGTTACAAACTGTGCAAATGCACTCTCCTTATTGTTAAGGATAAAGGTTTAGAGAGGCCTCTGGGAGGTCACTGAACTCTGGAAATTTCACTTGGTGGCAATTTGGGGTAAAGAACATTGAGAACTCTAATCTGCTGATTTCTTTCTCTCAAGACAAGGGAGACAAAGTAGATAATGTTAGCTTGCACTTAACCTAGGTTGGGGCAGCAACTGTGTAGTGGGTTATACTTACATAGAATCACAGATTTGAAAATGTGTTAGAAATTATCTAATAGAACCCAACCTCATTTTAAAGATGAGGAAATAGAAGCCCAGTGAAGGGAAATGACTAAGGAAAGCCCAAAGATAGCAAGTAGCCAAGCCAGGATTTGTACTTAGGCCTCTTCTACTAGACATTTTTATCAGTGACTTAGATAAATACATCATTGGCAACTTTAGGAACTTTAGGCAGTGGGAAATACTACCTATTATTAGAGCTCTTTAAGCAAAAACTGGATGACCATTTGTTAGATAGGGAATTCTTTATTCAGTTGTGAGTTGGAGTAGGTGGTCAATGAGATACCTTGTGACTCTAATTTCTTGTGATTGTGTGGAAAATGTTTCTCCTCTTTGACTGGGTGGGGAGGACTCAGGTGTCATAAAGGTGGGAATGTCATTGGTATCATAAGACTGTGGAAAATAATTATCTTTCAGGATTTTGTTTAATGACAGCTATTTTGTAAATATAAAGTAATGTGGCATTTACCCTTCTCTACATCCTGACACTCTGTAATGGTAATGGAATTTAAAGATCCCCTTGTATTGGTTTGGTTTTTGGGTTAAATGTTAAAACCCAGAGCTTGTGAATCCCACTTGTGGGATGGACTTGATGTGAAGAGACGGGGCTGAACTAGGAGGAGCTGGTGCCATGGATAGAGAGGCGTAAGCAGACAGAGGCCAGCAGAACTTTTGGGAGCAGCATTGTGGAGGCAGAGAGAGAGAGAGAATTGCTGGGGGCTAGAGTTTCTGAGAGAGAGAGAACTGCCAGCCAAAGCCACCCAGATTGCTGAGGGCCAGTTGGAGCTGTCCAGGACTTTTGATAAGTGCCTCCTGGAGTTGCCTAGAACTGAAGAGGCATGACTGTGGTGCTGGTATTTTTTCTGTCTGTTTTGATGTTACTTTGCCAGATTCCTCTGCTGGTAAAAGACAGTGCTATTGTTGCAGAGGTCCTGGAACCGTGCTGTTAGTTCAGAAGCCCTGAAGGAGGATTTTCTTGTTGTATGTTTATAGAAATCCTGGAGGAGGGTCTTGCTGATGTTTTCAGGGGTCCTGAGATTGTTCTGCAGGCAGAGAGTGAATTGATGAGGATGCTAGCAAAGTATATTGTGGCTTTGTTAAGCTTTGTCTTCCCAGGAACAGAGATTGCTGAGAACTTGCCTTGGGTCAAGATGAAGAAAAGACCTCTCCTTGGGTATTGAATGCTGTGATGATATGGTAACCTTTTTGTGGCTTAGAAGTAGATGGCCTTTGTGCTCTCCACTTCCCCTTTGAGAAGGTGCTTGGTGGTAACTCTTGATAATTGTAATTCAGTGGTGATCCAGGGATGAAGTATTTGATTTTTGTGCTTTGTGACTGACCAAATGAATGTATTTTGTTTATGATTGGAAACTAATCTCCAGTTGAATAGAGAGAAGACTTTGTGAGTGACTAAATGAATGTTCTCTCCAGGGGTGGAGTACTTGGACCTTAGTTGTCATGCCTCTTCAGTTCTAGGCAATTCCAGGAGGCACTTATCAAAAGTCCTGGACAGCTCCAACTGGCCCTCAGCAATCTGGGTGGCTTTGGCTGGCAGTTCTCTCTCTCTCAGAAACTCTAGCCCCCAGCAATTCTCTCTCTCTCTCTCTGCCTCCACAATGCTGCTCCCAAAAGTTCTTTGTGGTTGAATGGAGGACTTACTAAATTATTGAGTTACACATGGTGAATGCTGTATTTTGATTTTCTGTGATTTTTTTGCCTTAATCTGTCACTGAATAAATGGAGTTTGCTATGCTCGTAATCCTAACCTGGAAGTTGCTTGTGCTTGGCATTACACACTCATGGTGTTTTGGAGCCTTAGACGTGGAGAGGACTTGCAAGACAATTTGGTCTAGCTCCCTGTTTTTGGGCAAGTGAATTCCTACTCCACCCAGTTCCCATTATTGTCTATTCTTGACTTGAGAATTTCCAGAGATAGAGATTCCATGTTCTCCCTCAGTAGCTCTTCCAAGTGTTTTATTATTCCAAAAGTCAAGAAATTATGCTCAATATCAAACCAAAGCTTTAATTTAAACTTGCTTCCCTTCACAATAGGCCATGGACCAAGGTAACAAATCAAATGAAGTGTCCTTGTTCGTGAAGTTATAGTAACAATAGATAGCTTTTATATAGCACGTTAAAGTTTGCAAAGCTCTTTTACATAGCTTATCTCTGTTCTTCAATCCTATGAAATATGTGCTATTACTTCCAATTTACAGGTGAAGAAACAGGTTGAGAGATGTTAAGTGACTTGCCTAGGGCTCCACAGCTAACAGATACATGAAATAGGATTTGACCTCAGTTCTTCCTAACTCCAAATCTAGCAGCCTATCTTCTATGCCAGTGGTAACTTTTTCAAATACCATGAGCTTTACTAACATTGAAAAGTTATTTAATCTGGTAGAATGGGATGGAGACAAATTCCCATAGATTCCCTTCTGATTCAGTTCTTTCAACTCAAACTTCTTTGGAATTGAAACTTTTGAGATGTCACAAGAATGCAAAAGGCTTGTCTTCCTCTGGTGTGAAAGCCTCTGGCATTTTGACAATCTTGTTTGTAAAAATTGGTCTTGCCTGTTGACCGCAGAACTGGACATAATTTAGGTTCCCTAATGTAGGCTGTGTCCACAGATGATGCTCAACATTTAGATGGAAACTGTAAAACTCATGCAAATACTTTGATATTGTCTCCCTTGGAAGGAAAATTGTGGCTTTAAGATTATTTCTTTAAATGGTGAAAATGCAGAAGATATTTAGCTGGCCTGTTGTGAATAGTCTCTCTGGAAAACAAATATGAATATACAGTTGTATGCTTTTAGAAAAAAATGTCTTTGTTCATTGTGGCCTATGGTGAGAATTCCTATGCATTTAGAATTTTTTTGTGTCTGTACAGCTTAAAGGATATTTAAGGGTTCCACAATAAATTGTGGCCAATTTTAAATTCAGAAGTCATTCATTTACTGAAAGTTTTGAGCAGTCATCAGCCTAGATCAGTCAATGGCTCAAGCAAGCTCAAATTATGCACTTGTTTCTTTCAATGGAAACTTGGAAAATAATGTTTTGTATTATAAGTCCTTAGAGCTAAGAGTCCATTAAAATACTGTTCTGACATGGCCAAGATGCTTTTTCAAATAGGCGGATGCACTACTGAGGGCTCTCATATGGATAAATGATACACTAAATTCATAAATTATTTTCAAGTAAGTGGTTGTCCAGTTTTGATGAAAGAAGAGAAATTTTTGAAATTAGGGAAAAATGTTTTCTAAGAAGTACATAATAATAGTGGAAACTATAATAATTTACAGGTAATTTTTTTTTACTTCCTCCATTAAAATCTTTCTTTGATGGCTTATTATGATCTGGAAGTGTTTAGGGCTATTGAAGGCAATGTCTATGAATGCCAATTTTTGAAGGTTATGTTGGAATGGAAAGGCTTCAAATATTGGCCCAGTGATGGACTTTTCTGTCTGATAGCTGAGGAATATTTTATTTAAGTTTAGAGAGGCTCATTACCAGGGGATGGCTACCAGGAAGTGAATAATTTTTGGTTCCATGTGTGTACTAATAGTTGAAGGTTTGCAGATACTTTAAATACTGAAGAAGTTCCTTATTTGTTAGAGTGTTTTCAATGTTTTTACTATGTATATCCTTAGAGTAAAAGAACGTTATAAAACCCCTAAACTTACAGCATTTCTATGTCATGGTCCTTAAAATCACTTTTCTTTTTCTGTCATATTAGCCAATCTAGTAGGTATGGGATGGTACCTCAGAATTGTTCTAATTTGCATTTCTCCAATAAAAAGTGATTTGGAACTTTATCACTTTAGGTAGCTTTGATTTCTTCATCTGAAATTAGCCTGTTCATATCCTTTGATCATTTATTAATTGGGGAAAAGCTTGTATTTTTATAAATTTGACTGAGTTCTCTATATATTTGAGAAATAAGGTTTTTTATCAGAGACACACTGTAAAATTTGTTCCCTAGTTTTCTGCTTTTTAAAAAAATCTTGGTTGTACTGGTTTCATTTGTGCAAAAACTTCTAATTTAATATAGTCAACTCTCCCATGTTCACCTCCAAACAACTATAAAATAGCATCCTAAAGTGAATTCTGGAATGGCAGAAACAGATTGGCTAATATGACAGAAAAAGAAAAGGATAAATGTTGGAGAGGATGTGGGAAAATTGGATCCTAATGCACTGTTGGTGGAGTTGTGATCTGATCCAATCATTCTAGAGAGCAATTTGGAACTATGTTCAGAGGATTGTAAAACTGTGTATACCCTTTGATCCAGCAATACCACTACTAGTGATGGAATCCTAATAAAGCTGCCCCCAGTCCCAATATTCTAACTTGATTATAGATCTGGCTCCACCGAATAACAGACCCACTGTACCTACCTAACTCTGCCTGTCAATGTCCTAACTTCTTCATATATGCCTCACTGCTCACTGGAACAACAGGTGTGTCCCTGAACTCTTAGTTCGCACAAAAACAACAGGTGTGTCCATGTGATAGTAACCTAGCTACAGCCTCTACCTAGTCACTGCCCCCAGACCCATTCCCACAGAAAAAGGGTATTCTTGTATTCAGTCACAATCACATCATCCATCTAGCTCAAGACAGGACCACAATACTTAATTATATATCTTGACCAGACAGGACCACAATAGCTAGCCAATTGGAGGGCAGCATGACCAGAATGCTTAACCACCGAACCATAGATGGACCCCTCCTCCATTACCTAATCCCTTAACATCCTCCTGCCTTTTTAATATTAATGATATTCCTCTATTCTATGTAAATTTCTGTTAAGTAATTGCATCTTTACCCTATAAAAATCCATCTTGCTTTCTCTGAAGTTGCTGGTTTCTCTTGGAACTTAACGCTTTATGAGAGGCATTAATTTCAATAAATGCTTATATTTGGATTAGCAGTTCCACCGTAACACATCATGAAACCCCAACAGTTTTTGGGTGGGCAGAGCCCCAACTGCAACAGTTTTTGGTGTCCCTGGGTTTAAACCACAACACTAGGTCTATATCCCAAAAAGGTCACAAAAAGGGGAAAAGGACCTACATGTACAAAAATATTTATAGCAGCTCTTTTTCTTTTGGTGGCAGAGAATTGGAAATTGAGAGGATGTCCATAAATTGAGGAATGGCTGAACAAATTGGCATATGAATGTAATGGAATACTATTTTACTACAAGAAATGATGATCAGGTAAACTTCAGAAAAATGGAAAGACTTCTATGAATTGATGTAAAGCAAAGTGAACAAAGCCAGAAGAACATTGTATACAGTATCAGCAATATTATCTGATGATTAGCTATGACAGATTTAGCTCTTCTCAGCAATACAATGATCCAAGACAATTCCAAAGGACTTATGATGGAAAATCCATATCCAGAGAAAGAACTGATAGAGTCTGAAAGCAGATGGAAACATATTATTTTCACTTTTTTTGGTGGTTATTTTCTTTTGACCTGTTTCTTCTTTTACAACATGGCTGATAATGAAATATGTTTTACATGATTGCATATACATTACCTATATCAAATTGCTTATTGTCTTAAGGAAGGAGTGGTGAGGGAGGGAGAGAGAGAGATAACTGGGAACTCAAAATTTTAAAAATGAATATTAAAATTAGAAAAAAATATTACTAAAAATAATATCAGAATGGTTAGACTTCATCTCTTCTGTGTATTAAGGGATAAGTAATTTTTCTGGGGAGAAAAAGATGGAATATCCTTGAGTGTAACTTTACAGTTGCTTGAATACTTATCACTTAGGCATTTTTTTCTTCTATAAGAATCAACTTTTCACCTGGTTGGTTGTGAATGTGTTTAAGTGTTTCTGCTATTTAAATTTATTTCTACCTATTTGTTCTATTTTCCTATTAGACTCTAAACCCCTTATGGGCAGAGCTTATGTCTTCTACTTCTGCAGTTTCCTTTATTTCTGGGTAGAGTAACAAAATGGACTCTCAGTGTATGCTGACAGATTTATTGATTGTTATTCATCTGTAGAGTGTTTGCTGAGAAGTTGACCTAGCAAACACTCCACAGATGAATATTTATTCTACAATTCTATAATGAAGATTTATTCTTTCCTTTTCCACAAGACTATCTTGCCCTAAATATGGAAGTATGATGGCATGCAGCTCGAAAAGGAGAGTTAGGAATAGGGAAAGGCAAGTTAGAACCCTCAAGTCTACTTAAGAATGTTTAAATTTGTCTCATATTGACTCCCTATTAATTTCTCCATAGGAACTATTCCAGACGTTTGTAACTCTTTTCTACTCTTCCATGCCAGTCTTCACTGATAACCCTAGGTCTTATTTCCATAAGAAGATTAAGGTCATCTTGCATGAACTACTTCATCTTTCACTCTTCTAAACCTTAAAACATCTTTATAGCTACATCCTTTCCTTAAACTCTGTGAATCTTCATTCATTCTACCTTCTTTCTTTTATCTCAGAGGAAGAGATGTTTCTTCTCTCTAAGCCTGGACTCAATCCCATTTCTTCCCAGTTCCTTCTTGTTTCATAAGCTATGTCTCTTATAAATTATAAGCTCCCTATTCAGTCTTTCCTTTTTCACTGACTCCTTATTTCCTGTCTGCAAAAAAAAAATGCACCCAGCTCTCCATCGTGATGTTGAACCATTTGATGTTGGGTTGGCAGCATTGCTTTTCCAAAGGCTCTTGGGATTAGTGTACTGGGCTCTCTCCATCAGAGACTTAGGTTACAAGGTGGTTTGATCTGTCTGGTGCATATTGCCTGCTGCCTCTCCCATTGTGCTGATCTCATTGTTGTATGCCTTTGAAACCTGGACAATCTACCAGAACCATGCAGGAAACTGAATCACTTCCATTTGAATTGTCTTAGGAAGATTATGAAGATCACCAGGCAAGATAAGGTAGACACTGAGGTCCTTTCTTGAGCTAAACTAATAAACATCCTAACTCTGTTGCAGAGAGCATAGCTCTAAAGGGTTGGTTACACTGTTTAAATGCCAAAGGTATGTTTGCCTAAAAGACTATTACTCACAGAAGGCAAGTGCTCGCTGATATGGAGGTCAGAAGAAGCAATACAAGAACACTCTCAAGGTCTCCCTGAAATTGCATGCCATAGGAGACACTGACAAAGGACCACCTAGCATGGTTTGCCCACATCAAAGAAGGTCCTGTGTTCTGCAAACAATGCAGAATTGCCAGAGCTAAAAAGAAACATGGATGTACAAATTTAGAAACATCTCCTATCTAAATGTTCATTTGGGCTATTTGTGCCCAACCTCTGGTAGAGCCTTCTGTGCTTGTATTGGGTCTGATCAATCATAGTTAGACACACTGTACCTTGACTCCAACATAATGATGCCATTTTGGTCCTCTTTGAGAGAGAAGGACACCCAAACAAACAACTACCAAAGTAATGAGGGAGTGGGGTATAAAGAAGTAACAGTCATATTTTTCAACCTATTTCATGGGCTGACAGTAGACCTAGCCAGTTGTTAGGAACATACTCAAGTTATTATTATTATTGTTAACAACACTACTCTAATTGCAATATTATGAATCACTTGAAAGATTGCTACAACTCAATAATAATGAGAGAAATGCATTTCAAAAAAACTTTCATGTTTCACTTTGTTCCCTGGCATATTGGCAAAAGATGACAATTGCTGGGGCTAGTCAGTATTGGAAGAGTTGAATGGAAATATGGACATACAATAACATATATTTTTTTAAAGCAATTGGGGTTAAGTAAATTGCTCAAGGTTACACGGCCAGTTATTTCTGGGTGTGGTGCTAAGTATCCGAGCCCAGATTTGATCCCCAGGTCATCCCGACACTGGAGCCGGTGCTCTTACTCGCTGAGCCACCTGGACACCCCTAATAACATACTTTTGATAGAACTGTGAATTGGTTTGACCATTCTGAAAGGCAATCTGGAACTATGCCAAGAAAGGGGCCACTACATGAGCTTATAGCTCTTTAACCTCTACTCCTGGAGAGATCATTGGCTCGCTCTCACCACCTAAAGAGAGGCTAAAAGTGTAAAATCAGGTATTCTTAAACTTTTTTGTGTCATGGCATCTTTTGGCAATTTGGTTAAACATATGACCCTTTCTTAGAATCATGTTTTTAAATGTATAAAGTGAAATACCTGAGATTACAAAGGAAACCAATTATATTGAAATTCTCCAAATATTTAAAATCAAGTTCATGGACTCCAGATTAAGAACCTTTGTTCTTAATCATCCAGAAGTGATAATTGCTTATTTTCTTCTTAAAGATCCTTACTGTGGTGGAACTTTATTTTATCCTGCTTGTACATTCCTATCTTTTATTTTTTTCTAATAATCAATATATTCTTTCCTCTATCCAACTGAAATATTTGTGCTTTCTTTGACACAACTGCCTGAATATTTCTGAATAGCTGCATAAAAGCTGAATAAGCAGATCAAAGAAATATGTGGTCTTTTGCCTCAGAGAAAGGAGTGAAATCATCAAAGGAGAAAAATCACCATTCCATCTCATTAGATTACTAATCAATCTATATGAAATAAGTCTCTCTAAAAACTGAGGCCACACCTAGAACACTAGATTAACTTTTAAGTGCAGTACTAGTTTTCATAATACACTGCACTTATCCACACTTTTCAATTTTTCTAGTACTTTACAAACATCACTTAATTGATTTACTACCATTGGAAGTAGTTCAGAGAAGAGCAACAGGAATGATTAAAGGGCTGGAGGGATTGATATATGATGAAAGATTAAGAACTGAACATAATCTGAACTTTGACTAAGCAAACATCAGGGGAAGACATTTTAGACATCTATAATTATCTGGGGAAGGTGCATATTCCAAAACTTGAGACAAATTCTTTATCTCAAACATTAAGGATAGAATTTTTTTTAAAAAGATGCATTTTTAAAAATTATGAAAAATTGAGTTGGGCTGACTGATTCTCTTGTGGGATAATCTCTTAGGAAAAAGAACAGGTTCACTATTCTAGGTGATAAATAAGGCTGTGTGAAAGGGAGGCCTTCTGATGTATTTGGAAGAATTTTGGATTTGAATTCAGAAGACCTGGATTAAAGTCCTGGCTCTATCACTTAATAGCTATGGGTAAATAATTTAGCTCTTTGAGTTCCAGTTTCCTCATCTGTAAAACCTGATTTATAGATTGTTGTATAAGAAGGAAAATTATCTCTTAAACACTTTACATATATACACACACAAATTTGAACATATATATACATTTTTATACATACATATATACATATACACATTAATAAGTATGTATATGTATATGGGCAGCTAAGTGGCACAATGAATATGTGTCCAATCAGAAGTTAGGGAAACTCATCTACCTGAGTTCAAATCTAGCCTCAGACACTTGGTAGTTGTGTGACCCTTAGTAGTGGTATCACTTAACCTTGTTTGTTTTAGTTTCCTTATCTGTAAAATGATCTAGAGAGGGTAATGGCAGACCACTCCAGAATCTTTGCCAAGAGAAGCCCAAATGGGGTCATGAAGAGTCAGAAATGACTGAACAATGAAGTGTATACACACATACATATGTGTGTGAATATATATACATATATGTATATATGCACATATATTCACACACATATTCAGTTCTTTTCCATTTTTTAAGAGTGGGAAGAGACCTTAAAAATAATCTAGTCTAGGCAATTAGTTAACTTGCATTTGATTTGATCCTTTGACCAAAATAGCTCGAAGAAGAAAATATTTACTGGTTTCCATGTTTCTATATGGCACAGTGTCAAGAGGGTGAGATGTGAAGTAAGAGGCCTAGGTTTGATCCTGGCTCTTTTGCTTACTATCTTTGTGATTTTGGACAAACCATTTAATTTCCCTGAGCCTCAGTTTCCTTTATGAGGCAGTGAGGTTGTAGTGGAGAGATTAATGGACTTGAAGTCAGAAAGACCTGGTCTTCAGTCCCACCTTGGATACTCAACAGCTGTGTGACATTGGTCAAGTCCCTTTACTTCTGTGTATATCGAGCAGCTCCCTAGGACTTATCCATTAGGTTATAGACTGTTTTTATCAACATTGGTGGAAGGAATTGCCATAGATCCTCTATATTTGCATAACATATGTTTTTCCTTGCGGTTACCCCAGTGCATCTACCAAGTAAAAAAATAAAATAAAATAAAGTACACTACTCTTTTAAAATATATGGCTTTTGGGGTCTTCACTATCTTTATGCCTCTAGGATTAATTCCACATATATACATAATGAAAACTAAAATCACATCTGTCACTGAAAATTTTCCACTTCAAAAAGGTTCTCTTAGTTGCACATAGGCATTGAAATGGAAATTTTACAGTGTTAGTGATAGTTCTTCCAAGTTTTTAATAACAACTCTCAGGTTTGCAGAAAGCATTCAATACCAGCAAAAGGAATTTAGGAATTTTCCTTTCTTTTCCAATTCATCAACAGAAAGCATTTATCAAGAACCTACTCTGTGCCAGATTTTGTGCTTAGTTCTGGGAATATAATGATGGGGAAAAAATGACAGTTCCTGCCCTGAAGGGACTAACATAAAATAATTTAGTTGGGAGTGTGTGTGTGGGGGGAATTACACATTCTCAAGTAAGATACGAAGTAGTGTCCAGCAAGACAGTCCCTGGCACTTAGTAGCTGCTTAAGAAATACTTACTGATAGTTGAGAACAATAACTGATATATATGTAATACATGAAACTTTGTAAATTTTTTACATATATTATGTCATTTGACCCTCCCAATATGCCAGTACTACAGATGTTATCATCTATTATGCTGAGTTTTTTTTTTCTGTCAAAGAAAAACAAAGTTGATTAAAGATCTGCCATATTGGCCAGACTCTTAAGGAATATGAGCATTTGTGGTGCTAATACCAGTGGGCCAGATTGAATCTGAGCTAGATTGAATCTGAGCCCTATTATACTGTTTAACAGATGAGGAAGCAGGTTCAGAGGCTAACTGACTTGTCCATGAAGACACAGTTAAGTATTTCAAGTAAGATTTGAACCCAGGTCTTCCTGGCCTTAAATCCAGAACGAGAGAGTGATCTTATAGGTCATTCTTAACTGGAGGCAAGCAAGAGAGATGACATGGGGAGTTCAGATAAATGCTTCTTTGGAGAAGATGGCACCTGAACTGAGCCTTGAAGGGAGAGAAAGAGAAAAAAAGGCAGAGATGTGCAGAGTGTCCAGGAGGGGAAGGAGGTAAGTCTTCTTGTAGTCCACTATGATAGGACCACATCTGAAGCTTTGTATTCATTTCTGGGTGCTGTATTTTTGAGGGATATTGATAAATTGGATAGAGTCCATAAAAAGACAACTAGAATAATGACAGGACTGGAGACCATATCATTGGAGGATTGAGGGGAGGAAATGGGGTATTTATCCTAGAGAAAAGAATGCTTGGGTGTGAATGACTGTGTGTGTGTGTGTGTGTGTGTGTGTGTGTGAAGGGGGGGGGGGGTGACAAGATAGTTGTCTTCAGATACTTGATGGACTGTCACCTGAAACAGTGATAAGATTTATTCTGCTTAGCCCCAGAAGGTTGAACTAGGAACAGAGGGTAGAAATTATAGTGAGGCAGATTTCAGTTTCATGTAAGGAAAGAACTTCCTAATGTAGAGCTGGAGGGAGGGGAAGAGGAGGGAATGAGCATAGGCACTGTACTAATCATTTTACAAATATCTCATTTGATTCTCATAACAACCCTGTGAAGAAGGTGCTGTTATCCCTATTTTACAGTTGAGAGAACTAAGGAAAGCAGCTAGTAAGTGTCTGATGCTAGATTTGAACTTGAGTCTTCCTGACTCTAGGTCCATTACTCTATTCATTAGACAAGAGTAGAATGGGTTACCTTCATAGTTAGTGGGTTTTCCCTGAACTGTTGATCTTAAGGGAAAACTTAGATGATGACTTTTTAGGGATATTGTGGGGGGAACTCTTGCTCTGTGGATTGGACTAGGTGGGCTGAGGTCCCTTCTAACTCTGGGATTAAGTGATATAAAAATACCTTTATACTTATGACCATGTCATTCCTTAGTCTCCTCCCCCCATCTCCACCAGTGAAATCCTGCCAATCCTTCAAGGCCCAGCACAAATACTACGTCCCCATATAGCCTACTCCTGATAACCCTGGTCAGAAGTGATCTTGCTCCCCACTTAGCTTTCAAAACATCCTTCTTCACGTCTTATGCAACATCACATTCTCTTTTGTACTGTATTTCTTTGTATACATCTTGTTCTTTGTATTGTGTGCACATCATCACTTTCCCTTCCTTGTAAGGTGCCAATTACTTTTTACCTAAATTATTATAATAACCTCCTAACTGATCTCCAGTCTTTCCTTTCACTAATTCCTATTTTATACAGACACCAAAAAGATCTCTCAAATGCACAGATCTGATCACGTCCTTCTTTTGTTCAAAAACCCTCAGTGGTTCTCATTGTCTATAGAATAGAATACCAACTCCTTAGCCTGGATCTTGCCTACTCCCACAACCTTTTTTTCATTTTTACTTCTCTTCACAGACTACATTCCAGCCATCACAGACTAGCAAATCTCATCCTATCCTTTCTCATCTCCATCTATTCCAGAGACTATTTTTCATGCCTGATAAAGCATGGGAGTACATTCCACAGTATACTTGAATCTCAGAGTAACAATGGATAATACAATATGCAGCCCAACCTGGCCTAAGAATCTGATCCATACTCCTTTTTAAACATTGCTGACAGAGGAAAAGATCTCAAAGGAAAGACCTCCAGTGAGGGAAATTCCCTCCACCTTTTTTCAAGCTGAGTGATTTCTCCCACTTTGTATTTTACCATAGTATTTTCCCTTATGTCTCCTTTGCATGTATCGCATTCTGCGTTGTTTCTTCAGTTTTAATTGAGAGTTTCCCATCCCTCTTGACTCAATTTACTCAAATTTTTGGTCAAATGTGCTTATTTATTCTAATGCATAGTGGAAGATAATATTATTGACTCGGGTAACACAGAATTTTTCTATTTAACATTGTATTTATTGTTATTCAGTTGTTTTCAGTTGTGTCTGACTCTTCATGACCCCATTTGGGGTTTTCTTCGTAAAGATACTAGAATGGTTTGTTGCTTACTTCTTCAGCTCATTTTACAGATGAGGAAATTAAGGCAAACAAGGTTAAATGACTTGCCCAGGATCATACAGCAAGTAAGTGTCTGAGGTTAGGTTTGAACCTGGGGAGATGAGTTCCTGATTTCCAACCCAGTACTCTTATCGACTATATCACCTAGCCACTTTTAACATTCAATTTATCATGTATGTTAATGGCTATAGTGCATTATCCATTAATAGAGATCTTTTGGAGTTTATCTGTTAATTCTAAAATGGAAATCTGTGAAAATTATAGGCACTATGATAGCCCCATAGTTATACATATGAGCTATATTTATGTCAAAAATCTATTTTGTAAATATAGAGCGGTGGAGGCATGGTTAGAGAATAGTTTATGGAAGAGTTACTGAGTTAGTAAGTCACATAGCAAGCTCCCCAAAGAGCTAACTTGATCTTATGTTAATGCTGCATCCTATGCAGTATAAGGAAAGTGACAATTCTTCCGTACTCTGCTCTAGCCATAATGCTATATTCAATTCTAGGTGCCATATTTGAAGAACATTGATGAACTGGATGTGTCCATGGCACATTGACCACTATGGCTGAGAAGATTGAAAGCCATGTCATAAGAGAATTGGTCAGAGAAACTGGGGATATTTAACTTGGGGAAGAAGAGATTTAAGAGGGAATAAGACATTTGTCTTCAAGTATTTGAGCTGATTAGACTTGCTCTTCTTGGGCTCAGAGGAAAGAAATGGGTATAAATTACAGAGAAGCAGATTTTGATTGGATTTAAGGAAAAGCTTCCTAATAATTGAATCTATTTAAAAGTAGAAGGGATTTCCGTGGAGGTAGTGGGTTTTCCGTCATGGGAGACCTTCTGGTAGAGTCTGCATTATCAGAGATTTTGTTAAGATTTGTCAGAGAAGTTGATGAGAGGATACTATGCAGGTATCATTTGGTCTATATCAGTAGTTCTCAAATTATTTGGGTTCAGGATCCCTTCACTTAAAAAAAAAAACAACTATTGAGGACCACAGAGACCTGTTGTTTTAATCTATTAGTATTTATTATATTAGAAGTTAAAATATCTTATTAATTTTTATTATCATTACAAAATTATTATTACAAAATAGTTTTGTATTATTATTACAAAATAGTATTATTACATTAATTATTATTATTATAAAAATAGTTTTGACCTCAGAACCCCCTGAAATCAGAACCCCCTGAAAAGACCTCATGGACCCCATTCCCCCATCTCTGGGTGATTTAGATGATTGCTGAAGATCCCTTTAAACTTCAAAGACTTTGTGCTTGAGTGTACAACCATTGTTCCTAATAATGAGTGAGAAATGCAGAATTGTACAGTCCTAGACCACATTATAGTCTCTTAATACATGTTTGTTGATTGAATAACTTTTGGGAAAGGAGATAATCCTTATTTTTACTGAAATCGGAGGTTGCTGTTTCTTAATCATTTCCTTACATAGTAGAAAGAATAATGGACTTGGAGACCTGAATTTGAGGTTTTATTCAGACACTAATTTCCTGTATGTGACCACAGGTAAGTAATTTAAATCTGTCTGAGCCCTACTTTTTTGTCTATAAAAAGGGCACATCAACACTTGTGTGCTCTATCTCATAGGGCTGTTGTGAATAAAGCACTTTATACATCATTAAGGACTATTTACATGTAAACTTTATTATTAACTAGAACAAATTTCCCTGGCACAGGTAAAGCTGGAGGGACTAGAAAGTTAGAGACCATCCAAGAAGTCTCCTGGGAGACCTTGGGAAATCACATGAGTCTCAGTTTCTTCATTTTGAAAATGAAGGCTTTGAACTAGATACTCTCTAAGGTTACAACAATTCTATCATCATAGGGAATGAAAAGAAATTTAATTTATATCGGGGAAATGGCTGAAAGTAGCCAAGATGGTACTCAGGACAGATAAGCTTTGATGGAGGGTTGTGGAAGGCATGAATTAAGGAAAGCAGCAAGTATTTATTAGGCACTTTCTACATTCCAGACACTATACTAAGCACTGGGACTACAGATACAAAGCAAAAAAGACAGTCCTGCCCTTGAGGAGTTTATATTCTAAGGGGGGAAGACTAGACAAAAGGGAGCTGAAAAGCTGGGGTTGGGAGAGAGGGAGATGTTGAAGGTACCTGGCATGGAAGCAGGATTTTGAAGTCCAGAGAGCAGGAAACAGGCCTAGGACAGAAATGAAGGCCAGCCGCCCCATGGAAGCACCAGGAGGAATGAAGGCACCAGTGGGAGGAAGGAGCTGGTCCTTGTGGAGGGATATTCCAAGGTGAAAAGGCCACTGGGATGGTAGGATGACCCCAGGCACTGAGGGAGCTCCAGGGTGAAACAGCTGTAGAGACATGACTTTGAAGTCCAGAAGTAGTCAGGAACAGGGATGAGAGGGAGAAGGAGATGGTTTCCAGGACTTGGGCAATACACAACAAAGGCAGTTCAAGATGAGAGGTCAAAGAAAGGAACCCTTGGTTGTCAAGGAGCTGCATTTCAATTGAATTCAACAATCGTTTATTAAACATTGACTGTTTGTAAGGAACTTAGGTCTACAGGTGAATTTCAGTTAGTTACTAGAGTGCTGGTATATCAGGTAGGTAGGTTGTACAGGAGTAGAGAGAGGTGTCTAAGTGGCTGAATGGATAGAGTGCTTGGTCTGGAGTCAGGAAGAGCTGAGTTCAAATCCAGCTTTAGCTATTTAGCTATGTGACCCTGAGCAAGTCACTGAGCGTTCTGCTTGCCTCAGTTTCCTCAATAGGGATAATGATAGTACCTACCTCCCAGGGGTTGTTGTCAGGATCAAATGACATACGAACTGTAATATGCCTAGCATAGCATAAATACTATGTAAATGTTAGTTATTTTTATTATATCATGCTCAGTCTCTGGAGCAGAATGGATTGCTTCAGGTGGTAGTGAGTGAGTTCCTTATTACCAAAGGCCCTTCTATGGAGCAGATAATCATTTGTCATGATGTTTGAGGTCATGGGGTCCCTTCTTTGTTCTGAGGATTGCAGGCGGTGTTTGAAACAGTTGAGAAGATATGACTGTGGAACATTAGCCACTGAAGCATCAAGAGAAGGAGCTCAGGAGAAGAACTGGGATGTGTGGTAAAGCCTATGGCTTTAAGGCATAGAAAGTGGGGCCAAAAGCAAAGGTTAAATCAGGGAATTGCTAGAAAAAAATGAGAGTGTCAAGAAACCTGAGGGTAAACCAACCAAGTGAAGAGTGAGCTGGGAAATAATTGATGATTTTGGTCTTCTTAAAGGACCTGGAACCCTGGAATTTCAGAGCTGGATCAGAGAAATCATCTAGTCCAAATCCTTACCGGTAAGGAAACTGAGGAAGAAAGCAGACATTTGTGAAACATTAATGTTTGAAAAGCTCTTATATTCTGTTACTTGATCCATCATTTTCAAAGAACTGAAGCTCAGAAAGGTTATGCCATGTTCTAAGACAAATAAACACAGACCACAGAATGACTGCTAGCACAGATTTGTTCTTGATCTGGTCAGACAGGAAAGACAGTAAGAAGGGGTTAATAATCTTACTTTATTCTAGTCTAGTTTTCTCAGAAGAGGATTACTGATAATGGGAGCACAAACTCCTACAGCATTCCCTAATCACCCTTCTCACAGGGGGCAACTCCCCTGTAATGGGAATGCAGATTTGGAAGATCTTCCCTGCCCCTAGGCTAAAGTGCACCTGAAGCCTGGGGTGGGAGGCTTGTTTTTCAATAGATACTTCTTGATTGGCCAGTGAGTCAATAAGGTTGTTACATTCTCTGAGCCAGGAGAAGGCTATATAAGCCCTGATGTGTAGTTTTGTTTTGGGGGCTCACTTTGAGAAGTGTTCTGTGATTTGATATGGATTATGGGAAGCCGTTGTCCGGAGCTCCCCTGGCTTTGAAAAACCCAGATGTTGAAACCCAGATGTTGACTGGGTATGGATGTAATGGCTGGACAGTTTGAAATCTGTCTACTAGATCTGTTTCTGTCTTGATAATTCTGTCTGTGTACTTTGAAGTTCGGGGTGCTGACCTTTTCCCCTGAACTAGGTAAACGGTATATGTCTGACTGATTAAAGTAAGCTTGTTAACCCATTTTGAGTTGCTTTCCTTTATCAAAGCAGATCCAAGAACCTGTGTTGGCAGCAAACCCTGAGGACGCTTGGGGTGCCTGCTGCTACATTCCCCTATGTCTCAATGGGGTCAGTGGAGACACGCACAACTTGTGCATCCCCTAAATCCCCTCAAGCCTCAATGGGGGCCAGTTGAGGCAAACACAGATTCCCCCCAAGCCTTGATGGTAGCCGATCAAGGCAAACACAGCATCTGTGCATTCAACCTTAAGGTTCCACCTAAGGCTCCCCATTCACTGACCAATGACGTTCTATAGGGGCAACAGACAAAGAAGACATACTGCCAGCAATAGCCTTACAAGTTTACATCACCCCATGCCTTTATCTCACTGCGCAGCTGCAATGGATGTTTATATTATTTATCATTATATAATGCTGCACAAGTGTGGTGGAGATGTTTTGAACCATAACTGTGGGAACTCATATCTAATACCTGGAAACAAGAGATTGTTATGGCTATGGATCCTGGGAAACCCAACTCTGAGAAATAATAACAAAAGTCCCCTTTATACACACTAAAATCCACCTTACTTACACTAAAATCCACCTTACGTACACATGTATAAGGTCAATCAGCTATTTGGGGAGATGAGAATAAAACCAAGATATGGAGCTATTTCTCCAATCCCTAAAGACTCAGTTCAAATCCCAGTTTCTGCAGGGGACTCTTCACGGCTCTTGCTCTTCTTGTGCCTTTCCTCTGATATTACTTCCCACCTATACTGTACATATCTTATACATACCAAAGGTTCTTAAAGATGGGGGCTGTGTTTTTACCTTTATTCATATCCTGAGGAAATCAAAATTATTCTGTATCATTTAATACAATTCTGTTCTGTAACTGACCCTATTGTGTGTTACTGCCGCATTTGATTAAGCCTCATTTCTCTGTTTTTGAGTTAAGCTCAGGAATGCAGTTTTCCCTCCAAGTTAATTTAAAGGTGTGGTTAAAAAGAAAAGTTGTTTTCATTAATGTTATTAGCCCCAGGTACAACTGCTTTGTTGTAGGTAAGCCCCAACCAGCTTAAGCTGGTGTCACCTCTGGAAAGACATGTCATCTGTCCTTGCCTGTCCTTATGCAATTAGGAGAGATTTGATTTTTCCCAATGGGCCAAGAAACCTGA
This sequence comes from Petaurus breviceps papuanus, assembly GCF_028583685.1. Lineage (NCBI taxonomy): Eukaryota > Metazoa > Chordata > Mammalia > Diprotodontia > Petauridae > Petaurus > Petaurus breviceps. The sequence continues at coordinate 28,978,487 of NW_027185698.1, read as the reverse complement.
TGATACTTATCTCCTAGCCAAGATTACAAGAGGCAGATGAGTCCCATAAAACACTTAGCCACAAGTGAATACCAAACCACTTTTCTCAGTTGTAATGGAAATGCAAATTTAAAGATCTTCCCTGCCCTTAGGCCCTTTGATAGGCTTAAGAGACTCTGAGAATCTTCCTTGATTTGGAAATATACTCTGCCTCCTAATAGGCTGAATGTGGTCACATGGAGCCTGTGGCAGGAGGCTTGGTTTTCAGGAATGCCCACACCTTGATGCTGTGTGATTGAGCAGTGGGTCAAGAGGGTGGTTACATTCTCTGACCCAGGAGAAGGCTATATAATCCCTGATGTGAGGCTTTGCTTTGGGGCTCACTTTGAGAAGTGTTCTGTGATTTGATCAGATGAGACTCTGGGAAGCCGTTGTTGAGAGCCCCCCAGCTTTGAAAAACCCAGATGTTGATGGTAACTGTGATTTGGTATGGATGTAATGGTTGGACAGTTTGGAAACCTGTCTGCTTGATCTGTTTCTCTGTCTTGATAATTCTGTCTGTATACTCTGAAGTTCAGGGTGCTGACCTTTTTCCCCTGAACTAGGTAAATGATATATGTTTGACTGATTAAAGTAAGCTTGTTAGCCCATTTTGAGTTACTTTCTTCTATAAAAGCAAATCCAAGAACCTGTGTTGGCAGCCACCCTGGGGACACTGAGGTGCTTGCTGCTACATCAGTATAGCCAATTATATTGTTTTCCAAATACTCAGACTCCTTTCCTTTCCTGTGTGCAAATAAAGAGGGTCTTTCCTTTCTCATTGGGATCATTGGCCTTACTGAGGTGGTCAGTCTGTCCTGCTTTGTTAATATGCATCACTGTTAATAAACTGAGTTTTCTTGGAGTATGTACCTCAGTTTACCTTTAGTGAATTTACTCACAATAATCCCCAGCACTTAAGTACACTGCCTGATACATAGTCAACACTTAAATGCTTGTTGGCTGATACCACATCGTCCTGTGTGCTGGTTTAGTGTTTGCTGTCTGTAGTTCCTTGAAAGGAAAGAGCTATCAAAGGAAGGAGCTTTATTAAAAAGATAAATTTCACCAAACTTCACCATTTTGTTGACCCTGCCTAGGAGAGTACATACTGCCATTTTACTCTGGAGGTCACTACTGGCTGTCCTGTAGACTTGCTATTGGAATCCCTGAAAATGTTTTATTTGAGCTTGTTTTGTCACAGAGATTAAGAAGTACATAGAACAATACAGCCTGGCATGGTGGCTGTCATTTGGTAAAATGGTTTCATATTATTTAATGGTGTGAGGTACGCCATAAATCCTGTTAACGCTGCTTGCAAACTTTTGTTCTTTTTCCACTAGTGATGATGGATCATATAAAAATCGAGACTATATGGAAAGCATTATACCAGACACATAAACTATCTTAAATGTTGAGAATTTAGATGGTTTCAAGCTTCGGAGTTCAAATAATATATGGTATCATAGGAAATGTGATTGAAAAAAATACCACAGTATATCCAATACATGACTCTGGCCTCAATTTCTTGGGTTCACAGCTCTTTTACCAGTTATCTAATAGATGATTGTTGGGAAACTGTAAAAGAATTCACATATGGGGTCTCAATAAATAAGATTAGTTGTGGAACTCGGATATAAGGAAACATATAAAAAACTTTTAGAAGGTCAATGAGACTTTGGGAGATAAAATTCAGTCATTTGGGGAAAGGGAGAGAATGAAATTTGTTCAGTAATGTTCAGAAAAATACAAAAGATTCTGAATTTTAAAACCATAGTGGAGTAGTTTCTATTTTAAAAGTTCTGATTGAGTCAACAGTAATAAATATTTCCAAATGGACACTAACTAAAAATAATTATAACTAAGATTTATTTAGTGCTTACTCTGTGTCAGGCATTGTGCTGAAAACTTTACAAATATTATCTCATTTGATCCTCACAACAACCCTGGGAGGTAGGTGCTATTATTATCCCCATTTTACATATGGGGAAACTGAGGCAAATAGAGGGGGTATTTTTGTTGTTGTTTTTTTTTTTTAAGTGACTTACCCTGCCGGGGTCATGCAGCTAGTAAGTGTCAGAGGCTGGATTTGAACTCTAGTCTTCCTCACTTTAAACCCAGTGCTCTGTGTCCTCCACCATATAACTGCTCCTAAGGATCTGATAAAATCTTTGATGACTTTTTACTCATTGTGTCTGAAATATTCTACTTCAAGGTCACCATTGTATTTTGTTTTTATTGTTCACTGTCTTGCTTACTTTGCTCACTTGATGTAGTTTCAGAGTTTCCCCATTGCTTGTATTAAGCTTGAGTTAAGGCTTGTTTCTTGAATAAAATCAATCTCACTAAAGAAGGACTCACTAAAGCATGGAAATGCCGGGGTGTCCAGTTGCCACTGTTTTCTCTGAATACATATGGGTCAGATCTCATTACAAAAGAAGACTAGCATTATAATTCTAGAATAATGACAGAATATTAGAGATAGAAAAAAAGTAGCCTAAGGAACTCACATTTTGACCCTGAAAGGTGAAGAAGCTTGCCTCACATCACACAACTTAGTCAGAGAGTAGGGACTCACCCCCATGTCTTCTCAAACTTGCTGTGGTAGGACCAATATGTAATAGGGTTCTCTCCCTCCCCCAATGTAGCCTAGGTTAGCCTAGCCTAAGAAAGGACAAAGCATGGAGCTAGGGATATGGTGTAGATCAAGCCAATGCCTCCCTTGACACAACTTCTTAGTGATCTCTGATTTTGTTGATGTGGCTTCCAGTGGTATAAAAGGTCCTATCAATATGGTAATCAATTCCCTTCAGACTTGGTGGATGTCAGGAGACCACTGTGAGTCAAAATATGCTGACAAGACCCATTTCTGTACGGAGATGAGGCTAAGTGCCATTTTATCCTTGTATAGCCTTGCTACGTTAGAACTAAGTAAACTTCCTCTTATTAACTGTTCAATGACCTACAAATGCCTCAGTTTGTTCCAATGTCAAATCTTAATTAACATGGTCCTCATGTTACTTATCATCAGGTGTAAACCATCATTCAAGTCCCTAACACTCAGTCTAATGCTCTTTTTTACCACTTCATATGGTCATTCCCATTTATTCAGGGACAAGACTTATTTTTTACCTCAAACCCCTAGAAAACAAGACTTGAACCTGGAAGTAAGTAGTCAAAGCTCTGAGAGACAGAAATACCTTTCACAAGGTCTGGACACTAAAACTCATGTACTACTTTGTACATCCTAGCTTCGAAGTCATCTAGTGCAACCTCCTTATTTTTCAGACTGGGAAAGTGAGGCCTATAGGAATGAAGTGACTTATCAAGGTCAAACTTGGTAGGAGCAGATCTGGGATTTAAAGCCTGGCCATTTGACTCTCCCTTCCCTCCCAAAAAGTGACTGCTTTCTAAGAATTCTATTCAGAGGCTATTAACTTTTAATTTACACATTATAACAATGTAGTACATGCTCTGGAATTATCATTCTAACTCCTACTGGCAAATGCATGTCATATCCAGAGAGAACAGTCACTTCATCTTCCCTTGGGGTTCTAGGGTTAGCCTTGAAGTGTTGGGAGGTAATGCTCTCTCTCAGGAGAACCTAGTGGTATGGTTCTCTCCGTGATTATCAATTAATGCCAGTTATTTAATCAAAATTATCCTTTAGAATAGAACATTTACTACAGTGGTGTAGGAAGAACTGTTGATATAAAACATCCCTCTAAATTCTGCGACATACTTCCATCAGCATGTACAGTATCCTGTAAAAGTGGGTTCAGCTTAAAGACTATGTGGCAAAGGGTATAACATAAAGCTCCCAAGTCTTTTTGTTGGAGTCCTCAATATGTTCCATTCCTTTTGCTGTTTACTTCCTACTAGGCTCCTGTTGGAGCCCTGAAACTCCCTTTTTTCAACGTGTTTAGTTTGTACTTGTCTTCCAATGTAGACATTGTGATTAGTTTTGCAAATCCTCTAAACTTCAGAAGTTTACAAGTTTACAACTCCTTTGGTCTAGAATGAAGGGAGGAGATGAGGGAGAGGAAACAGAAACTTTTCCTCCCATCCCCTTGGGCCCCCCAAATTGAAATTCTTTCAAGGGCTTAGTTGGAACTTCTTTCTCCTCTAGCCTGCCATACACTAGAATCCTGAGGTCTAAATGGTTGCCTGCTATTTTATAGAATACCCTTAGGGCATGGTAGAATCTCCCTTAGCCTTCACTGGCACATTTCCTATGGAGTACCACTTTATTTTTTTCCAATGGCTTTCAAGGGCTTCTCATACTTAGTGTAATATCCTTGATGGATTCATTCAGTAGAGCTGTTTTCTTCTGGTTAAGGTAGTTACTTTAAATGAAGTGGGACGGTTGACTTATGAATCCCTAGCCTTACACTAACAAGTTTCATTATTTGATTTCTCAGGTCAGAACAAATAGATTTTGATGGAGGGTTTGTGGAATGCAAACTTATTTTCCTTTTAAAGTTACTCAATGCTTGTGGGTCTAAAACAAAGGGCAGGGATTTTTGTAGAAGAGGGAAAAAGCAAAGTATCCCATCTGTCGGTGACCTACATAGAACCAAGCCAAATTAGTTTGCTTTCTTACTTGAGGAAGAGGGGTGACTTCCAGTGGACCCAAGGTTGTAAATCCCAATGGGAAGAGATGCGTTTAATCTGGGACCCTCTGAAAGGCATACAATTTCTTCTGATGCATGCAACTGATTTTTTTCTTTCTTTATTGCCTTAGGTTGGGAGAAGGCTATTTCTAGCACCTAAGATAGCAACTTATTTAGTACTAAGCAGACAGAAATCCTCAGTAAACTTTGTGAAATATTCTTTGTTTGTTGAATTTGTATAACTCTGTTTTGCAGGACAATTGCGATTTTCTCCCTTACATATAATGTACTACATTATATACCCTGTTGAATGAAGAAAATCTGCATGTCATTTGAAGACCAGCTAGATAAGTTTGGAGCAGTTTATCATCAGGTTGGCCACAAGGGGATAACTTTTTAAAATAAGTTACTCTCAGAGGCCATATTCTAAATTATAATGGTATTGAAGTGCTAAATGGAATGGTTGGTAGAGTGCCAGACCTCAAGTCATGAAAACCTTCTCCTGCCTTTACAATCCCTTGATAGCTGTATGATTTGGGCAGGTTACCTAATTTCTCTCAGTTTCACTTTTCTCATCTGTAAAATGGACATAATCAGCTGCTCACAATAATGACACTTTTAGACCTTAAATATAACCAAATGCTTAATTAAAAAAAGAAATAATAATAACATTATGGTTACTTCTATATTAAAGTAAATTCAGAAATAACAGAGACATCAGAATCTACACATTAACTTGAGTCACACTTTCCAACCAATGCACTCAGTCTCTGTGTGGGAGAGTGGACATACATACACTTATAGAAACCTAGAAAGGAGGCACATGAGTGAGAAAAAAACCCATGTGTTCCAGGTAACTTGCAACTCTGGAACTATAAACTTTGGTGTAGAGATGACCCTCATAAGGATTTTGTACAGATGGGAGAGTAGGCATAGAGATCTGTAGTTGATAATGTTTTCTTCATCACCTTTTTTCATTAATCAATAAGATTTGAGATCCCCCCCATGCCCATTCCTTTGATATTGTCCTCTCCCTTCTAATCTTGTAAAGTGTTCCCTCAATATTCTCATGATTATATCACTATAAGTAAGTATCTTCTTTATATATTTGATCCAATCTATCTGCTTTCCCTGTCTTTGTTTTCCTTAGTGCCATTTCTATTTTCTCTGAAAGTACCTCAAGAGACTGTGATATGTGTGGTGGTTCCACTGTCTTGGAAAAAGAAGTGTTTGCTGTATTATCTTTTATAAATATTTTGCATTTTTATTCTTTCTGTTTTCATCCTTGAAAACATCCTTTCATCCTTTTGGGATGACTTTGCTTAGTTGGATATCTTGCTAAACTTTCTTTGGATTGGTTTTACCTTCCATTGCTTTGCTTTATGAGACAATATTGTTCATAATCATTCATCAACCTTCATAAGATTTTGCAAATATATTTTATTATATACACATATGTGTACATATATAAATGCATATATGTATGTGTATGTTTGCATGTATATATACATTTGCATGTGTATTTACACACATATATCCATGTGAATAATAATCTTATTTTACTTTTTTCAGCCATTTCTCTCTGGCAAGTAAATCACAAGTCACTTTTACTGACTATAGCACTTTGCGGGCTTTTTTAGTCTCCTTTTTATGGCAATTAATTTCCATTAGTTCAACTTCTGGATGAAGTTATTACAGAAGGTATTGCTATAATGTCTATAGCATTTGCCATTTTTGATTTTCAATAGTTTGTTTAAATAATTCAGGGAAAAATCTTAATTGTATGCCATATCTTTTTCTCACTACTCTTCTTTCTACTTTTTAATTGTAAATTCTGATTTTAGTTCAGATGAGTTAATGGTCTGACTACACAGATGCTGACTCAGGAGTAACTCCTAAATCCAAAATATTTATTTTTCTGTTTAAATGTTGTCAGTTTTTTTTCTTTGTTGTTTGTTGTTCACCGTGTCTAGTATCTAACTTTTTAATAAAGAAGATGCTTATGTAGACACATAAGGTTTCGCATAATCTACATCTTTGACTTCTCTAATTTCTTTCCCCTGAACCATGTCTACATACGTATATCTCCCTATTTTCATCAAAATCACCAACTATCATCTGAGTTATGTTGTTTAGATTTGGAGGGTCTTGTCAAGTTGTTATGGAATTTCTCTATTGTTTTATCCTCAACAACTTATGTTGGCATGCAAACTCTATTCAGTGGCCTTTTTGCAAATATTTGTAGCTAATACTACAATATGTGATGCCCAAATGAACCATGAAATAATATCTCTTGTAGTTTTTGGACATACAATACAACTCAAACTACCAAATCCTTTTTTGACTCTCCAAGGAGTATCTTTGAGCTATCCTTACATTTAGCTGCAATTCCCTTCTTTCTTCTGGTTTTGTTAGAATGTTAGGTTTGATTTAACTTGACTCCTTCAATAATGTGTCCACTTATTATGTCTTTGAATAGGTATCTCAAAGGTAGAATACGAACAGTCAAATTAAAGCTTACTCACAGTTGAAAAGTTATATAGTTCTTAGTATCTAAAGCCTACCAGTTCATCCTAGAAGCACAAGAAGACTACAGGTCCGAGGACTAATTTTTGTTTTTCCTTTGTTTCATGCATTGTCATGGCCCACAGATTTCACTACCAAGTGGCCAGTCTACTGGAGATGTTCTTCTCCATGATTAGATAGGCTGGTCCATGGAAACAGACTTGGTCTGTTTCTGGGGCCATACTTGATTGATTTTTTTATGGACAATCATTGGCTCTTGCTGAAAAATTTTTTCTTAAAAATCTTTTCTTAAAAAAATTGTATTTAATTTATTTTCTGGTTACATTGTAAGTTCTGAATTGTCTTTCTCTCTTCCTCCCAACCCCACACTAGAGAAGGCCAATATTTGACACAGATATCTATGTGAAACTATACAAAACATACTTCCATATATCAGTTCTTTCTCTGGAAGTGGATAACATCTTCCTTCATAGGTCCTTTGTAATTTATTTGAATACTTGTATTACTCATAATAGATTGGTCATTCACAATTACTCTTTAAACATTATTGCTGTTACTGTGTGCAATGTTCTCTTGGTTCTGCTAAACTCACTTTTCATTATTCAATGCAAGTCTTCCCATGTTTTTAAAAAATCAACCTACTTATAATTTCTTATAGCACAGTAGTATTCCATCACAATCATATAACACAACTTATTCAGCATTCTCCAGTTGATGGGCATTCCTTCAGTTTCCAGTAATTTGCCACCACAAAGAGAGCTGCTATAAATATTTTAGAACATATGGGTTCTTTTCGTTTTACACAGATCGCCTTGGGAAACAGACCAGGGGTATTGCTGGGTTAAAGAGTATACACAGTTTTTATAACTCTTTGAGTATACTTCCAGATTGCTCTCCAAAAGGCTTAGAAAAGTTCACAGTGTATTAGTGTTCCAATTTTTCCACATCCCCTCCAACATTTGTGATTTTCCCTTTCTATCATTTTAGCTAATCTAGTAAGTATGAGATGGTACCTTAAAGTTATTTTAATTTTAATTTTTCTAATCAATAGTGATTGAGTTTTTTTTCTTATGAATATAATCTTCGATTACTTCTGAAAACTGCCTGTTCATGTCCTTTGACCATTTATCAGTTGAGGAATGACTCATATTCTTATAAATTAGACTCATTTCTCTTATATTTGAGATATGAAGCCTTTATATGAGAAACTGTCTATAACATTACTTCCCTAACTTTTCTTCTTTCCTTTTAATCTTGGCTACATTGTTTTTATTTATATAAAACCTTTTTCATTTAATGTAATCAAAATTATCCATTTTATATCTCACAATGCTTTCTATCTCTTTTTTATTCATAATTCTTCTCCTATCCATAAATCTGGTAGATAATATGTTCCATGTTCTTCTGATTTACTTTATGTCTGTCATGTATCCATTTTGACCTTATCTTGGTAAATGATGTAAGGTAATTTATCTATACTTAGTTTCTTCCAGACTGTTTTCCAGTTTTCCAAACAATTTTTACCAAATAGTGAGTTCTTATCCCCAAAACTTAAATCTTTACCTTTGTCAAACACAAGGTTACTATAATAATTTACTATTATATATGAAAAATGCTTCTTTATTCCTTAGTTGATTCAGTTCCAACTTGAGCTGACTCTTTCTATTGACCCCCTATTTTAGCCTAGGAACTGATATAATAACAGTTTCTTTAGCCTTCTGAAGTAATTGATGCACATATTATGACCCCCCCCCATTTAATAAATGAAGAAAATGAGGCCTCAGAGAGGTTCATCAATTTGCCAAAAGTTGTACAGAAAGTAAGCAGCAAAGTTAAGACCCACTGCAGATCATTTGACTCCAAATTCATCCTTTTTTTCAACACCTGGCAGTTTGTTGAACTGAATTGAAATCTCTTATAATTCCACTTCTGTAAAATTAGGGAGCCCAACAGTTTGTTTTTAAATTGCTAAAAAGTTATAGATGATATGTTGGGGAGAGTCAGCTTTACTGGCCCTGTGGTTATTGGTTTGAGAAAGTAATATTTGCTTTCACCTTTGTGTGGAAAACAGCTGATTCCTAGGACATTGCTTGAATCAAGCTCACAGTTCCTCCAAAGCAAATTTCACATCCATTTTTACATTTTGGAATCCAATTAAAACCATAACATCAGTTCAGTCCAACTTGTCCTTGATTCTACACCTGAGGATGTTCTGAAAGAGCCAAATATAGATATTCCTGAAGACTCCACGCCACCCCCCCCCCAAAAAAAAGAATATTGTAGAGAATGAATAATATCTACCCATACACAGCCATTTCCTCAGAATGGGTTCTATTAGTAATCTGGCCTCCTTTTATTCATTCCCATTCAGTCTTTTTTAGCTTGATGCTGAATGGCAGCCACATTTGATTTACCTTCCAGGATCTTGCTGAATTTTGTTAATTATTTTTTGTTGCCAGCTCGGTTTCCAAGCAGAGGCCCTTTCTTTTTCTATAGGCACCCAGGTGACAAGAGAGGCCATTTTTAATACATGAGATTAAAAACTCTCAGTCTCCCAGGGAGCACTGAATGTTATTCACATGTTGCTAGCTTATTTTCTATCCTTGTTTTTCTCTTCATCGTTGTTTCCTAGCCCCAGTTCTTTTTCCCTGTTGGAGTTGGACAGAATCCAAAGTGAACCTCATTGAGAAATGCTCTGGGCATTGTTTCTCTTTATTTATGAATGTTGAGACTGGATAGGAATTGTGGTTGATTTAAAACATCAGGTTTAAAAAAAAGGTGATGGTCTAATCTACATGTTAATTCTTTTTCTCTTCCCCCCTCCTCTCTCTCTCTCTCTACCTCTTCTCTCTCTTTTGCTCTTCCCCTCCCTCCTTTCTCTCTCTCTCCTCTCTCCTTATCCCCTCTTTTCCTAGCCCCTCTTCCTCTTTCCTTTCTCTGCCTCTCCCCTTCTTTCTTTCCTCCCTCCCTTCACTGCTTTCTTCTCTTCACTGTCTCCTCCCTTCCTTTCTCCCTTCACTACATTCTTTTCTTCATTGTCTTTCTGTCTCTCTCCCTTCTCTGCCTCCCTCTCTTCTGTTTTTCTTTCCTTTTCTTTCTTTCTGTTTCTTCTCTTGCTTGTTGAGTTTATTTGTTTGGGTACTACCTTCAGCTAAACATCCAGTGTTCCTGTCAAGATCTTAGTGTTCCCATGGAAAACAAAGAACGTCCTTTTTTCCTTCTCCCCACCCCTCCCACCCCAATGATGACCTTCATATTCTAGGACACACGTTCACAGTTATGTCAACATTTCTATTGAAAACTGCTCTTCTCTCCAGTCTAAAAAAATCTACTCAGTCATATTAGGGTTACCAGAAAAGAGATAATCCTCAGAAGTTAATCTTTTCAATAATTGTCTCTGCCCTTGTAACAACAAAGAACAGCTTTGAAATTTAATTAAAACTTTGTGAAATGTTATATAATTTTGAAACACTCTATTCCCTTTGGTTATTTCATCAAAACATGGATTTTTTTACGTGGCAACTTCCATCTGAAGATCCTAAGATATGGTGTTAATTTGATAAAATACATTATTGAGAACACGGTAATACAGCAGTCCCTCATTTCATCCCAAATCCCAAGTCCCATTGGGACACCTTTACCTGTGATATGAAGTATGAGAGTCATTCATTACAAAAGATCTAAGGTGGAAAGGCAAATGGATTTGATTTATTCTGATTCTGTGCTCTCTTCTGAATCCTGCTGCTACCCAGATAAGCAGCAAGGTAGAACGTATAGAGTGCTGGACTGGGCAGCCTGAAGATCTGACTGATACTTATGAGCTATGTGACCTTGGGGAAATTATTTAACCATTTAGAGCATCAGGTTCTTCTTCTTTAAAATAGGGGGTGGCAAGAAGTTAAGAGTTTCAAATGAAATAATGAATGTAAAATGAAAGTGTTGTAAAAAGGAGACAAGGGTTCAAGTCCTCCCTTTGACTCATACTGGCTGACTGACCCAAGGCAGAATACTTTAACCTCTTAGTGCCGTGGGCAACACTCTAAAATCATCAGGTTGCTAAGCAGTTACTGATCTTCTTTGGTAGAGGAAGTTTCCTCACCAGGAAATCACATGTCCAGACCAAAACTGGAAAAAAAACCCCACACATTTCACAATGTCCTTTTATGTTATCAAATGAAAAAAAAGTCCTGTGGTTCCAGAAACATTACAAAGGCAGTTACAAGCAAAACACAGTAAATCTTAAATGTAAATCTCTAATGTTTTTAGGTGAAAATATGTTGAACTGAAATAATTCCGTGGGATACTGGCTTTTGTCTGTAAAGGGGAAAATTTAAATTGCTGTCATTTAAATATTCATTTAAAATGCCTATTGCATCTGACATTTCAATTCAAATCAGTTCAACATTGAATTTAAGTGCTTATTATCTGCAAAGCCTTGTCTGAGGTGATGGTGTTTCAGAAACAAAAAGGAAACAGTTCTTGCCTTTATGGAGCTTACATTCTATTAGGGTAGATGAATGATAGGTAATTATATCAGTTTGGCTAGTCTCTCCGTGCCTTAGCAAGTATTTATGAGTTGCTCTGGCTGAAAAATGCATCACTTTGTGTTAATAAGATGACACTCTTCAAATGGAGCCAAGCTGTTGCTTGGACAACAGGCAGACGTGTGATTTGTTGCCAGATTTGACCTGGAAGACTTTCTGGCTTGGTAATCTATTGGTGTACTCTGCTGGTGTAGCCTTTGGGATTCAAGGTCATTTAAGTCACGATGATGCACAAATGTAGTACTTTAATAGAGAATTGCATACATTATTGTTCTAAATGGTAAAATACTTATTGATAGCAAACAATTTTTTTTGGGGGGGCAAGGGGATGCTGTAGTTTCCCTTTCCTGACATGAATGATGTCATTTTAAAATTAGTCTCTATTTTAGTATAAACAGGCAGTTAAGTCCATCCCGTTTTTTGCCTTCCTCTATCCCAGTTTTTCTATAAGAACAACCAAAAGATAACCGATTCTACCCATCTTGGACCCTGAGGCCATTCATGAACAATAAATTAGGAAGTCTTTGTCCCTTCCCCTGAAACACACATAAGCCCAGTGACTGACTATGAACTATTAAACATCAGCATGGCTATGTGTTTTCTGAAACCTCTATGTATCTTTGGGAAATGACATACTCAATATCTTCTTTGCCCCATAGAGACCCCGTGGATCAACTCTCTGTCTTGGCTTGTAACTCGGGATGAAAGCTTTTAAAACATCTCTTAGCCTAATTTGTAAGCAGTGGATTTTCTTTCCATAGCATAATCACATCCACTTTACTAGCTTACTTATTTATAAGATTTAGAGGATCACACATTGAGTTCTAGAAGAGGCCTTAAAGAGCATCTAATCTAATCCCCCCATTTTACAGAGGAGGAATCTGAGATTAATGTTAGTGTCAGAAATGCCATACATGAAGGGCTTACCCAGGGTGACTACGCTTTGGGGAGCTCTCACTTTCTGGCTCGTCGTTGCCTCACTCAGATGACCTGGAGATACCAATAGCTAATGCTTCTCCCAAAGAGTTTCCACAAACACATAGGCTTACAAAATGTATAGCACAAATGGTTTTATTTATAAATTAATAAGGGACAGGGAATGACCTCTACCCCACCTGTATACTCACCACTCCCCCCATATCTCTATACTTTGCAATTTAGAGTCTTTCCCTATTTTGAACTCAAGCAAGGGGTGAAAAGAAACCAGGGTTTGTTTCTCTATATTGGTATTCCCATCTGGGGTACTTTAGTCTTTGGTGTAGTTCTTCCTCTCCTTCCCTCCAGTAGATCTCACTGGACATCCAACCCCTTCTCTTCATTTATACAGCTACCACCCTTGTAACGACTTTTGTCACCTCCAGTCCAGATTATTTCAACAGCCTCCTAATTGGTCTCCTGCCTCAAGTATCTCCTCACTCCAGTGTATCCTACATAAAATTCCCAAAGGGAGCACAGATCTGACCATATGATTCCCTGTGTAATCAACTCCAGCAACTTCCTCTTACCTGTAGGATAAAATATGAACTTTTCAGTTTAGCTTTTAGAGTCCTGCCAGCCTCAGTGGACCTTATTCCTCCCAAACTCTGTAATTCAGCAAAACTGGCTATTTCTCTTGTTTCTACATCTCTCATCTCCATTCTTTTCATGGACCATTCCTCATGCCTGGAACGTGCTCCCTCCTTCCTTCTGTCTCAGAGTCCTTTTCTTCTTTTAAGACAAAACTCCAGCACCCATGTTTTTGTGGACCTTGTTCATCATCCTCCTAATCTCTGTATTCTGTAGCCTTGCACTTGACACTTCTGTAACTTTGCTTCCTGTAGTTCAGCTCTAAGCACCATTGGTCTCTCTTGTTCTACCTCCTAAAATGAAGCTCCTTCTCTGGCTTCTGTAGATCTTCTACTGTTTAGTAGATGGTGGTGCTTGTCACTTTTCCTCAGGTGATCAGTGTTCTATCAGCTGGGTCCATACAGGAAGTAACTCTGGAGTCTGTTTGTAGTTCAAAATGTACCTCTGGGCCAGAATGCCTCTGTTTGTTTAAAACCCTTTTCTATGCTTAAGTCTCATAGTCTTTGCCCTCTCACAGAAAGGGGTATGGGAATGTCCTTTTTTGCAATGATCAAATAGGTCTCTGTTTTCAACTCTGTGCTGGCTTATCATGAATCTAATTTTGCCTTCTGTCTTCCCGAGAGCCTGAAAATGTGCCTGTTTCTCACATCAGTACCTTCCACTGCATCTTGGGGATTGGAAGTACATCCTTGCTCTCTCCTTGCTTATCTTTCCCTGGGGCAACTGGGTCAGATTATTCAAATTATCCCCCGGATTGCTAAATCAATCGATTAGTCAACATACGTTTATTAAGTTCTTACTATGGACCAGGTATTATTCTGGGTGCTGGGAATACAAATACAAGAATGAGATGTACCATAGTCTCAAAGAGCTGAGACCTTCAAACCTTCAACGGTGAGAGAGGAGGGATGGAGGCAGCTTTTAACTTAGCTTTTAACTCTAGAGAGAAGAGGATTTGGAGTCTTCCATAAGCTCACCAGTCTAGTTCTAAAAGAAACACTAAAGGTCCCTACTCTAACCCTTTTATTTTACAGATGAGGTCTGAGGCTTAGAGGTTATTAGGTGACGTTTCTCATGTTTGAACTCAGATCCTTTGACTCCAGGTACTAGGATCAAATTCATCTAAAAATAAAATTTTTAACAATTTTGCTTCATACTATTTCATATTATTAATTGTAGGTTTAAAAATAAATTGAAAAGGTTGTTGTGAAAAGGTCCTACTACAGTTTTTTTTTTTAAAGAATTTTACTACTGCAAAATAATTTGGAGAACCAGTTGGTCAGTTGGTCAGCAGACATTTATTGAATGCCTACTATGGGCTAGGCAGCTAGATGGCTTGGTGAATAGAACGCTAGGCCAGGAGTCAGGAAGACTTGAATTCAAATTTGGCCTCAGACACTCGCTAGCTGTGTGATCCTGGGCAAATCTTCAACCTGTTTTCCTAATCCACTGGGGAAGGAAATGGCAAACCACTTCCGTATCTTTGCCAAGAAAACCCCACGCAGGGTCAGAGGGTGTTGGACATGACTGAACACAAGAAGAACAAAATGTGCCATGCACTGTGTGTGTATAAGCACAGCGGATACAAGAAAGGCGAAACCAATCTATCCACAAGGAGTTGACACTCACATGAGGGATTCGACATGCAAATAACAAGGTACATAGAGGATGACTGTATGGGGCAACTGGGCAGTAAGCTCAGAGAGAAGATGCTCAGCATTGAGGGAGACCAGAAATGGCCCCTTGCAGAAGGTGAAATTTGAGCTGAGACCAGAAGGAAACTAAAGAAGCCAGGAAGCCGAGGCAAAGGGAGAGAGAATTTGCCTCATGGAGAATGGCCACTGAAAATGCATGGAGTTGGGAGATGGACTGTCATGTCTGAGAATTACAACAAGATCAGTTTTGCTGGATTCTAGAGTGCAGTATAGAGCAAAGTATAAGATTGTAGAGGTAGATTCTATGTTTCTTTTATCAACATGACTTAATAGACTGCCTAGGGGTGAGACTAGAGACAAGGCTTGCCTTTGATAGGGGCTGGAGGTTGCTCATAGTGCAAGCTAGGGAGCAGGAAAAGACCAAGGTGGTCCTTGGTTGAGGAAGAGCCAGAAACATTGGTCAATTACCAAAGATACAGGTTGCTAAGCAGAAGGGCTAGATGTAAGATTACAGGGGTCTGGCTCAAAAGTATGACTTGAGACCAGAGGACCACAGTGTTTAAGACCCAGACAAAGAGATATGATCTGGGTTAGCATTCAGAGATAATTATAGTGAAGAATAGGTTTGGAGATAATTGGAGATAATTTGTATCATTCAGTGTGTCTTGAGTGTGAACTTCTTTGTCCAGGTGTATTAGAAGTCTGTACTTCTGGTAAAGGCAGTAACATTTCCTTCAGAGAAAATCATGATGTGGGACACTGAGGAGTTTAGTGGCCTCTTGTCTTTTTTTTTTCTTTTTGGAGGGCAATTGGGGTTAAGTGACTAGCCCAAAGTCACATGGCTAGTAGGTGTGTTAAGTGTCTGAGGTTTGAATTTGAACTTAGGGCCTCCTGACTCCAGGGCTTGTGCTTTACTCACTGCATCACCTAGCCGCCCAAAGGAAGTTTTATTATTTTTTAAAAAATTTTTTGCTTTTTTTTTTTTGGAGGGGGGAAGGCAGGGCAGTTGGGGTTAAGTGACTTGCCCAAGGTCACATGGCTAGTAAGTGTTAAGTGTCTGAGGCTGGATTTGTCTCAGGCTGTATTGGGTGAGGTAGTCTTGGTGGCCAGTAAAGGTCATTGATATTGTAGCTAAAGACTATCAGGGTCTGGATCCTAGCTCTGGTATTACTATAATAGCTAGTATTTATGTAACAATTTAAGATTTCAAAGCACTTTAAAAATATGAATTCATTTTATCCTCTACAATCTTGGGAGATAGGTACTATAATTATCCCTATTTTATGGATTAGAAAATTAAGGTTGAGAGATTAAATGAATCACCTAGGGTACATAGCTAATAAATTCTGAGGCTGGATTTGAACTAAATCCTCCTGACTGGGTCACACAGTCTGTCTACAATGCTGCTTTGCTGCCTCTGGTATTTAAAACCTCTTGATAGTGGGGTTTAGTTACTTCAGTTTATCTAACAGTAAAATGGAGATAGCAATACTTGGACTAGGCACCTAGGCAGTATAGTACGATAGGCAGCTAGTAGATGGAAATTAAAATAAATCTGTATCTTTCAGCATTTACTTTCCTATAAGCAAAGCTTATTAATCATTACTTTTCCAATTATAAAGAGTAGATAGAGTTTGGGGAATGGAGTCAGGAGGCCTCATCTTCCTGGATTCAAATCTGGCCTCAGAGACTTACTAGCTATGTGATCTTGGACAAGTCACTTAACCCTGCTTTCCTCAGTTTCCTCATCTGTAAAATGATCTGGGGAAGGAAACATTCCAGTATCTTTGCCAAGAAAATCTCAAATGAGGTCATGAGGATCTAGATATGGCTGAAAACAATGAAACAGCAACAAATATTTGCACTACCCAACTCATGGGGTTGTTTCAGGAAAAAGAATTTTGTAAGCATTAAAATGAGATATAAACCTAATTTGTGACAAAGACTGGGTCCATCTTTAAAATTCAAATTCTAGGAACATCTGGTGCCCTCATCTCAAACCATCATCACTACAAAGCCACTATGAATAGTGACATTGAAATTTGGGCAAATTATATATTACCCAAACTTTGAGTAGACGGATTTTCCATCATGTTCTTACCACACACATTTAAAAGGGAAAGAGGAAATCACATATAGACGGGGTATATTTAGAAGGGGTGCAGGTGTGTGCATAATAAGACAGTGTTGGATGCTTTTTCAGGATGGCAAACAAGTTGGGTATGTCAGAGCAAGAAGAAACTAAAATAAATCTGTATCTTTCAGCATTTACTATCCTATAAGCAAAGCTTTTCCAAAACAAAAAACCTCATAAGAAATTTGAATATAATTAGTTGGTCTCTACAGGTTCTAGGATCTTAGGACAATGACACTTCGTTTAAATGAATTAAAAATTGGAGTTGACTCTCTCCTTTATAATCCTCTAGAAGAAATGTTGAGTCTGTGAGCATGTGGAAGAAGAGTTATATGTATGTATGTATGTCTGTGTGATTGTGGAAGGGCATATATGTGTGTGCTTGTAGCTGTGTAGGAGTGTGAGCGGGCAGGTATGTGTATACAAACCTTTTTGCTGCAAACACATGCACAAAATGGTATTTGTTTTCTTTATATTTATAAAACAAGGAGTCATTGGTAAGAATTCCTATTACCAGATGGCTACTGACAAAGGATTCATAGGAACTGACTGACTGGAAAAGAGGCCCTGTGTTCTTTTTATATGGGTACTTAGTGGGCACTTAAGGGCAGTGACAATAGACATGCCCCATTTTCAGTCTCTGGATACTAATTAGCACAAGATCATAGCTATCTTGACATAGGCTTCATATATGTTAACCCATTTGGGCCTCCCAACAATCCTGAGAGGCAGTTGCTGTCACCCACATTTTATATATGAGGAAACTGAGGCTGAAAGACTTTAAGTGACTTGCAAGTGACTTTCAGTGAGGGAGAACCCACTGCCTCTGGAGGCAGCCCATTCCATTTTGGGGGCAGCATGAATTGTTGGAAGTTTTGTTTACATCAAACCTAAACTTGCCTCTTTGCAACTAATTCTGCCTTTTGGGGCCAAAGAAAACAAGTATGACCTCTCTTTTAAGTCATAGCACTTCAAATAGTTGCTGACAGTTATCTCATACTCTTCTTACTCTGATCTTTCTTCTCCTTTAACTGGAGTCTTCCTTTTTCTTTTCTTTTTAAAAATTTAATTCCTTTTATTTTTAATTTAGTTTTCCTTTTTCAAGTTCTACCAAATTGGATCTCTGTTCTTCACCATTCCAAAGTTCTCTAAATCTCCATCACAATTCCTTCTTTTGCTCATTCTTCCCATGAAATCTTCTGGTGAAACGGGAAGTAGAAAGAAAAAGAAACAAGGAAATAAACCCAAAATGAAGAACCCAGGTAGTTCTGGAGAAAAACAGTAGACGTGATGTGCCTTCATTTTTGCAATGCCTTTGACAAAGTCTCTCATGCTCTCTTTATGGATGACTTGGAGAAATGTGGTCTAGGTGTTAGCATAGTTAAATCTATTCTGGACTGCTTGAATGAGTAGTAATCATTAATGGATTGGGATCAGTCTAGATGGAGGCTTCTAGTAGAATGCCCTGGAATCTGTCCCTGCTTTAGTCAACATTTTTATCATTAGATGAAGACATAGATGGCATGCTTATCAAATATTCCTGTATGGAGTCAAACAAGGGAGTTTCCTGACCAATTTGATGAGCTTACAGAGACAGAAGAAGCTGTTTATGCTTCTTGCTTCTCCATCTTCTCCTCTATATTCTTTAACCCTTTGAAATTTTGATTTTATCACTCAATTGAAACTGCTCTCTCCAAAGTTACCAGTGATCTCTTAATTGCCAAATAAGGTGATTTTTTTCAA
Source organism: Petaurus breviceps papuanus (assembly GCF_028583685.1). Taxonomy (NCBI): domain Eukaryota; kingdom Metazoa; phylum Chordata; class Mammalia; order Diprotodontia; family Petauridae; genus Petaurus; species Petaurus breviceps. The sequence continues at coordinate 28,959,688 of NW_027185698.1, read as the reverse complement.
TCTTTATCCCTTTCAGTCTATTCACTGGATTTCATACTGTTAACCACTTTCTCCTCTTGGAAACTTTTTCCTCTCTGGGCTTTCCTGACATCGCTCTGTCCTTATTCTCCTCCTTTATATTGAAACACTCTTATTCAATCTGACTCACATAGATCTCACCTCCTAAGTGTGAGTGTTCCTCTAAGGCTTTGTCCTAGGTCTTGTATTAAATACAAATGTCTCTTTTTAGCTTTTAAAGTCCTTAACTTTGCCTCCATCTATCTTTCCAGCTACATCTGGTGTTACTTTTCCTCCTATACTCTTCAATCTAGCAAAACTGGCCTTCTGGTAATTTTTCGCACATGGCACTCCAGTTCCCATCTCTCTGCCTTTGCATTGACCATCTCAGTGTGGCTTTCCCTATTTCCAGTGGTCTTAGACTTTATGTCCCCGGTCTCACCCCCATGCACTCAGTGATCCAGCTACACTGGCAAACATGGAACTCCACCTCTGTCTTTGTGCCTGGAATGCTATCCACAGGGACAGGGACCCATCTGGACTTTCTTTGTACTTGGGGTGCTCAGCACAGTGCCTGGTATATAGTAAGTGCTTAATAAGCACTTATTTACTGCCTGTGCAAGAGTGAGGCTCTAGCTTTGAAATTAAGGGGGTGACCCTAAGCAAGATTTGTGTAGGTTAAAGTTGAGTCACTGAATCTTGCCCCCAACTTCTCTTTCAGCACCATCTCTCTTCCTCACTCTCTGTAGACCACAGCATTCATATACATTGCCAGTTCTCTTTTAAATCCTTCTTACTCTTAATCAACTGCCAATTAATCCCTGTGAAGGTTTTGAGGAATAAGGATCTAAGGTCTTTCTCCTTCTGTCAATATTTGTATTTTAATAGAGGACTCCTAAAGACTGAAAAATCTTTGAATTACAGAGGAATTAATTTTTAAAACTAGATTTTGTTTGTTTTTTTTGTTTTTTGCTTTTTGGAGGGCAGTTGGGGTTGTGACTTGCCCAAGGTCACACGGCTAGTAATGTTTAAGTGTCTGAGGCAGGATTTGAACTCAGGTCCTCCTGACTCCAGGGCCAGTGCTCTATTCACTGTGCCACCTAACTGCCCCAAAACTAGATTAAAAAAAAATTTCAAGGGAAAGAGACTTTTCTAGTTAGAAAAGGTATAGAATTTTGGGAGAGACAAAGGGAGCCTGCCCACTCTCTCTCAAATGCATGGTAATGCTACAGAAAGTACTGGTTTAGGAACAGGGAGATAGGATACTAATCTAGATTCTGACAGCTCAAGGTTGTGGAAAAAGAAATGGACAATCCCAATTCTGTCCTGATTTGCTGTGTGACCTTCTGTAGGTCATTTAGCCTTTCTAGGCTTCAGTTTTCTTATTTGTAAAATGAGGAAGTTGGATTTATAATCTATTATTGTAGAATATAGTAATGACCACTGGACTCTCTTCCAGCTATGTGACTTTGTGCATGTCACTTCAATGAATGAATTCAATGAATTAATGAAAAAAAGCATTTAATAAGCTTTAACTGTATGCCAGATACTCCATTAAGGCCTTTAATGCTAATAGCCAAAATGGAAATAGTCCTTGCCCACAAGGATCTTACTTTCCAACAAGAGAGGGCAACACAAATACCGGAGTGTTGGCAAAGGAGAGGTATTTTGATAAAGGAAGTGACAAGGATAGTGAGTAGAGTCATAGAGCAACTGATTGATTGGCCTGTCTTTTCCAGGAATGGTAGAGTTGATTAGACGATTATAATTTTTTTCTAGAGTTAGAAGTAGAAGGAAGTGAAGTGGGTGTGGGAAGGAAAGGATTTATACATACTGTGAAGGTGGTATGGAAATAGCACCATAGAAATCTGTGTTGAGTTAGAAATGAAAAAGGCAAATCAGAAATTTTCTCATCTTTTAAATTAGATTAAATTAAATTTAGCAAACACTTATCAATCACTTCTTATGGGTAGCCTGGCATGGTGGTGAGAATACTGGCCATTGAGTCAGGAAGACCTGAGTTTGGAACCTACTTCTATATGTTTGCTGATTGTGTGACCTTGGGCATATCACCCTCAGAGATGTAGTGGTAAATGATGATTAACAACCAGCTCTTTGGAGGAAAAAGTACCCAATACACTCTTTTAAGTCTGATCTGCATTGCTAATACTTTTCTCTATCACTTTTTAAAGTCTATTTTGTCAACAAAACAACAAATCAAACCCAAATTTGTGGCATTTGCAGATTTCTGAGTTGTGAATGCCCACAATGAAAATTTAAGCATTGATTCTTGCAGGCTGGTTCCAGCACCCCCCTGCACCTCTATATAATTCTTCCAAGTAGGACTTATCTACTAAAATCATAGTTGTGATATGATCCTGCAAATTCAATGTTGGTGAAGGGAGTTTCCACATTGGTTATTTGTGCATGGGTAAGTCATTGTGGTGGGTACTGGGAATATAAAGATGAAAAATGGCAGTTCCTCTCTTCAAAGAGCTTACAGTCTGGAGCTGGGTGGGCTGTTAAACATGTATAAATCACTATAATACAAATCACTGGCTTATTGTGAGAATAAAATGAGGTTCTATATGTTATGTTTTGTAACCACAAAGTGATATAAACATAAGTGAAAGTTGGAGTGGGTTGGCCTCCATGGGATGGATCTTTCAGGCTCAGTAACTTACAAAAGACATTTATTAAGGTATAAAGGGGTTTTGATCTATGTTTAACTACCAGGTAGTCTTGATGGCCACCCACTTGATTCCATTCTGTTAAAAAAAAGGATCTTGGTCTCGGTGAGTCTCATGCTTTTCTGAACTGCTGGGTGGATGAGCTGAGTAAATGCTTTGCTCCCTGACTCAGAAAGGCAGGAACTTTCTATTCCTCGGTTATGGCTCTTTACAGGGCTCCCACAAAGGCAACACCCAGTATTGGTTAAGGGGAGGTGTCAATTGTGGATTTACCCAATCAGAAACCAGCTCCTTGATCTCTATCTGCTTGATGAACCAGGTTTCCTTGCAGAAGTATCATACTTTTGTGAGTCTTAGTGTGATCTTGGATAGCTTAGACAGTGCTTTTTTCCCTTAAGACAGAACCAGCATGCAAATAAACAGTATATAACAATGAGCATATAAAATATAATAAGACGGTTCTAGTGCATATAGGCTCAGATGTTCACTGTCCTAACTCACATTCCGAGTCAGGTCCCCAGAACAAGGCTACTGCTCCCCTCAGAATTCTAGGCATAACACGGAGGTGTTAGGGGACTTTCTCTGGCAAGTCCACATCTGGCATGTTCCTCCCATATCATTTGCCCAGTTACTATCTCCCAAATATCATGTTGGATATTTTTTTCTCTCCTCAGCATTAGCCAATAACATAAATTAGCTTTTCCAAAGGAGTGTTTACTGAGAAGATATAGCAAGGCTTGAAGTACAAAAATGTTCCCTTCAAACTGGGACAGATTCTCTCTTTTATGTTCTTGTTAGGTACTTGGGAAGAGTGACTCATATTCAAAGTGGTTGCCTCCAAGCGCTTCCCCTACTAAGTTCATTTCTGGTGGTGCTGTGACCAGTGGATGAGTCAGTCAGTCAATCAGTGACTCAAAAAGCATTTATGAACATTTTCTGTGTTCCAAGTACAATGGTAAGTGCTGAGGCTCCATAGAAAGGTTAAAAAACAGTCCCTGCCTTTAGAGCACATATTCTGAAGGGAGAGATCACATGTAAATAACTAAGTACATAAAAGATCTCTATGGTGTAGATCTATATATAGAAGGGTTAGCAGCTGGGGGGACCAGAAAGAGGTAGGCTTTGCAGGAGGTAGGCTTTGAGATAAGTTTTAGAAGAAACCAGGAATACTAAGAGACATTGTTGAGGGGAGAACATGCCAGGCCTGGGGGACAGCCAGTGTGAAGGCCCAGAGTCAAGCAAATGACATCAGGCCAGCACGACTGGATCAGATAGTAAGTGAAAGACAGTAAAATCTTTTTTTGGCAGCTTAATCAGATTAAACTGTAATTGGTAATGTTTAATAAGACAAATATACAGTATCACAGATAATGTTAATTCGTGATTTTCGAGGTCAATATGGGCCTGCAGGGAACTATTTCTATTTTAGTTTGGCATCACTGTCCTACTCCAGTCAATAGTTGAATAGGGATTTCCTCTCTAACATCCTTGACAAGTGTGGTCATCCAGTTGCTCTCTACTGGAAGACCTGTAGTAATGGGAAATCCCACTGGAAGAAGCCCATTTTGCTTTTGGAAAGTTCTAATTGCTGGGAAATCTTTCCTTCAGATCTAGCTAAAGTTTGCCTCTGCAATTTCCAGCCATTCTTTGTATCTGGTTCTATGTTATCATTCACCCATTGAAGGAAAATAAAATCTAAGAAGATTAGAAAGGTTGTGAAGGGTCCTAAATATCAAACTGAAGACTTTAATATTTGATCTTGGAGGTCACAGGGAGCCATGGGAGCTCACTGAACAGGAGTGTGACTTGGTCAGCCTTGGGATTTAGAAAAGTCACTTTGTCAGCTGAGTGGACGATGGAGTAGAAGAAGAGAGACTTGAAGCAGGGAAAGCAAGTAAAAGGCTAGTGCTGTAGCCCAGGAAAGAAGTGGTAAGGATCTGAACCTGGTCTGTGACTGAATGAGTAGAGAGAAAAGGATGTATACATGAGATGCTGTGAAGGTAGAAACAACAAAGGATTGGATATGTGATCTTAGTGAGACTAAAAAGTTACGGATAATAATGATGATAGCATTTACCAGGAGGAATAGGGAAGTTCAGAGAAGGAGAAGGGATGACTAGATAGATGAGAAGAGAGCCAAGATAGTGCACTCACAAAACCCCAGAAAGGAGTGAGTATCCAGGAGTACAGAAAAGTCAAGGAGAATCAAGATTGAGAAAAGGTCATTAGATACTTTGGAGAGGATAATTTCAACTGAATGATGAAATCAGAAGACAGATCATAGAGGGTTAAGAAGAGAGGTAATGGAGGCCACAATTGTAGACTGCTTTCTCAAAGGGAGTAGAAATATGGGACTATAGCTAGTGGGGCATGATACAATCAAGTGAGGATTTTTTTTGGAGGAGGGAAGGCAAGGCAATTGGGGTTAAGTGACTTATCCAAGGTCACACAGCTAGTACGTGTCAAGTGTCTGAGGCTGGATTTGAACTCAGGTCCTCCTGACTCCAGGGCCGGTGCTCTCTTTACTGAGCCACCTAGCTGCCCAAGTGAAGATTTTTTAAGAATGAGGAAGACATGAGAATATTTGTAGGTATCAGGTTAGGAGCCAATATATAGGGAGAGACTGAAGAAAAGAGTCATTGGGAGAGAACCATGAAGACAATTTTCTGGAGAAAGTAAGAAATGAGAATAAGGAAGTTTGTAGAGGGGTTTACCTTGGCAGGGAGAGAGGACACCTCTTTACCTGGATGAAATAGTGGAGGAAGATGTCTGAATGATAAAAGATGAGGAAGAGGGGAGAAGGGGGAGCCCAGGGTGAATATGAGTGAAATGTGAGGTGAATTCCAGAGCTCAGAAAGTAAGGGAATGGAGTACCATGGGAAGCTTGAAGAAAGATGAGAAACCCTGGAATAAGAGCTAGGAGAGGGGATAGTGAATTGACCAAGGATTGCCTTCCTGCAGTGAAAGCCCAGTTGAGATTAAATAACATTAGTTGCCCCTTGGCTTTCAGGACACAATGTCTTGATTGCTAAGTTGATCCACTGTTGGGCTAGGTAAAATAAGTTTCTCCTCAGGGCAGACTCTTCACCTGACTTGATTGGTGTGGCTATTGACAGACTCTGATATGGACCCTAATCACTAGATCTTGGATGGTTCTTCTGACCTCTTGAAGATCATAAGGTTATAACCCAGTCCATCCATCTTAAATACTCATTAACTTAAGATCAAGAAAGATTAGACACAACAAAGAGAGGAGAAACATAGATGGTCATGTATTTACTGCCACATGGTAGTCTGGGTGGAGAAATGAGGCAGTTGGCACTCCCTCTCAACCACCTGAAGGCTTACAGCAACTCTTGGCTTACTATTAAAGAAGAGAGAGACAGACAGAGAGAGAGACAGACAGAGAGAGAGAGAGACAGAGAGAGAGAGAGAGAGAGAGAGAGAGAGAGAGAGAGAGAGAGAGA
>NW_027185698.1:28866359-28953524 GCF_028583685.1 Petaurus breviceps papuanus | reverse complement strand
AGAGAGAGAGAGAGAGAGAGAGAGAGAGAGAGAGAGAGAGAGAGAGAGACAGAGAGAGAGAGAGAGAGAGAGAGAGAGAGAGAGAGAGAGACAGAGAGACAGAGACAGAGAGACAGAGAGAGACAGAGACAGAGAGAGACAGAGACAGAGAGAGAGATAGAGAGACAGAGAGAGACAGAGAGAGAACAATGAGAGTGCTGGAGCCAGCCCATATAGGCTTAGGAGAATTGATTATTAAATTTCTGGTGTGAGCATTTTTATCTCAGGAATTGACCAACACTACAAATCTGGGCTTGATTTATTGTTTTGTTGATTGTTTAGATAAGGAGTTGGCAAACTGTGGCATGTATGCCAAACCCTTCCACTGCCTGTTTTTGCACTTCAAAAATTTTAAAACCATTCTTAGCTTGAGGCTGTACAAAAACAGGTGACATTGGCCAGTGGGCCATAGTTTGCCAACTCTGGATCTGCATTTAAGAGAGTAGAGTGATGATGGAAAATGCCAAGGATGCAGATTAAACTTAAAAGAGTGACCTACATAATTTTTTTTTCAGGAGAGCATGGTGTTAAGTATTTACCAGCACACTGATGAAGAAAGCTTTCATGTGTGAAAGCCTTTTTTATGCACATTCATCACAAGACTTTTCATCACCACACAATAAACAGATAGGAAGAAGTTAGTAAATACCTGCAAATGCTCTGAATAGGGGAGGACCTCTACATTACTCATTGAATTTCTGGAAGCAGCCACACCAAGCCTCTGTGAATGTTTGTACCAGGCAGAATATATTGTTCATACCCTAAAGGCTGTGCCCTCTTTGGCCAGTCCACCATTCCCCAACACCCCCCCCCCCAACACACACACACACACACACACACACACACACATAAGAAGCTATATTTCATGAGGTGGTATATTCGTCACTCTTTTGAATCCCAGAACCATGTCCTTTCGTCCTCCCCCCTAAGCAGAACAGAAGTTGCTTTAACTCTGGAGTTCTAGAAAATGCACAGTTTGTCTTTGTTTAATTCTCCATAACTCCATAACTAAGGGAATAGTCAAAGGAGTGTCCACGTGGCCATGCATGCTTCCACAGCAGTTGATGCTCTCTTTTGACCATCTTCCCTTGGCAGTGACTTCTGATCCATGGAGCAGGGTGTCTGGTCCCAAGAAGGAGAAGCCTACATACTCCCATCATCACCCTGGTGTCCCTCTCTAACCTCAGCCCTGCTCATGGCATCCTTTTGCCACAGCTGTGTCTGTCTCCTAACTTCCTATGGTCACTCCTAGTCAAATCCCTGACATTTAGAACAGCAGGGTTGGGGAGGGACAGCAAGTCAATAGAATCTTACTTTTATATCAGTGGATAGAGTCCCCATGCAAACAAAATCATTGTTCCTTGCATAAGAGACATATATTAAGGGAGCCAGTGAATCCTAGAGCTATGTTCCCAAACATTTTTATTCATTTCATTGCAACCCGTAGTTAACTAACAAGTAGTTTTTAAACTTATGGGAGGCCTTGTATTCCAGTACCCAAAGAAATAAAAAAAAATGGACTTTTTCTCTTAAAGCATCTATAGTTCAGTTAGGGAACACAAGACTAAAACCCAAAATAAGTAGAGAACAATTAGCTTCTAACTCGTGTTACCTAGCCTGGAAGAGGAAGTTGTGGCATATTGGTAAGAGTACTGAATTAGGAATCAGGAGTCCTGATAGCTATGTGTGACTTTTCTCTCCTGAACTTAATTTTCTTCATCTGACAAATGAGGCAGTCGAACTGGAAAATTTCTAATGTCCCTCTTCCAGCTCTAAAGTATATGAAGCCGGGGCGGCCAGGTAGCACAGAGAGTAAGAGCACCGGCTCCAGTGTTGAGAAGACCTGGAGATCGAATCCCGGGCTCACACGCTTAGCACCCACCCAGAAACACCTGGCCGTGTAACCTTGAGCAAGTTACTTAACCCCAATTGCTCAGGGGCGGCCAGGTGGCTCAGCGAGTAAGAGCACCGACTCCAGTGTTGGGATGACCTGGAGGTTGAATCCCGGGCTCAGACACTCAGCACCACACCCAGAAACACCTGGCCATGTAACCTTGAGCAAGTTACTTAACCCCGATTGCTTTAAAAAAAAAAAATAAAGTATATGAAGCCATCTGGCTTCCCTTTCTGCCCTTTAAGTCCCAGCCAAAATTCTACCTTCTATGTGAAGCCTCTCCTGATCCCCCACAATTCCCCCCTAGTGCTCTTCATCTATTGCGTCCCACTTTATCTTGTACACATCATTTTTGTACATAACTGTCTGCATGTTGTTTCTACCATTAGACTGTGAGTTCATCTAGGATGGAGGAGATTTTGCCTTTCTATGTATCCCCAGCTCTTAGCACAGTCCCGGACATATAGTAGGTGCTGACTGACTGGCTGATGATGAAACTTACTGTTTCAAAATGAATGAGGGTGACACAACTCTTAGCCATTTACCGTGATGCTTCACCATTTCCCTTTTGTAACTAGCATTGCCCCATGGACATTTTCTTGGTGGACATCTGGTTGGTTCTGTATGACTAATTGCTAAGGGCACAAGTGAAATATCTAAAGGCAATAAATACTCTTTTAAAAAAATACTTTTGTTTTTATTTTTTTGCAATAAATAATTTCTTTTGAAACAAAGTCCTCATTAAGTAGGACAGCAGTTGTTTTTTTTCTGATTAGTCATCAAAGGATAAATTGCTATTGCCTCTGTTCAAAGAAATTAAAAAATGGATTCCTGTGGTTAGGGTAAGACGTAGGCAGGGCCTTGAAATCTTCCATAACTTAGGTCTCTGTTATTCTTTCTTTGCAATTAATGGCCAGGAATCTCATTTAGAGACTCTGAGGGGGAGGGGTGGAGGTGGGGTGGAAATCACATTATACTCCAAGAAAGGAGGCAATATAAAAGCGATGCCTTGATAAATTATTTTGCAAAGATTAATTTTCTCAAAACAAATGGAACAGAAGATAAAAGAAAATATATTCATCACTTATTATCCTGTGACTAGTGGGTACATCCAGGAAGAGTTGGAATTAAGCTAAAAATAGACCTCAAATTTTTTTTTAAAAAGTAAAGTTGAATAGTGTTTCTTATAGAGTTCTACAAAAATAAAAATATAGTATCATAGTTGGCCTCTCAAAGCTTTACTTTTTTGTGGAAGTGAGACATTATTACAAAGTTTACTGTATTTCTGGGATCTGGTATTTGAGCCACATCAATTTTCCCTTTTCTACTACTCACCTCCATATCCCTTGACTTACCTCTATCTTTCCTTACTTGCTTGTCAGTGTCTGGCCCTACACTGCATCCCATTCAGATCAAAGTCCCTTTAAATCTCATAGGTTCTTGCTTTTAACAATGGCTACTCCCATCTAGAATGAGTTCTTTCCCCCACCTCTGCCTTGAAGAATCTGTAGTTTCCTTCAGGTTTTTCTGCCTCTGCAACTGTCAAGCAGAGAATGAATTACCACTTAAGTTTGTTATAGTGGGAATAGTTTTTGTGTATGGCTTGGATGAAATGTCCACTGAGGTACTTTCAAACTCTCAAATTTTATGACTGTGTTTCAGATAGTACTACCTTCTCTTTATATAAGCTTTTCATTTACTTATCTGCATACATGTTTGATTCTCCTCAGTTAATGTAAGCTACTTGAAGATAGACTATTTTGGGCTTTGCACACTCCTGCCTAACGTAGTGCCTTGCCCTTAGTAGGTTATCCATAAAGATTAGATTAATTAGATCGAATTAAATTAGATTGAAGAGGAGTCAATTCAAGGCTTATGGAATTTTCATCCATTCTTTGCTCTTCCTGTCTATTTGGCAAGGACACTATTTGGATCTTGTTTTTCCTCTTCAAATAAGATATCTTTCTTGGAGTTTCCAAAGTCTTAGACTTCAGAGTGTATAGGACTACTTTGCCAATCATTATAGCCAAATGAGGTTTTACATGTCAGTTATTTCCATAACAACGTTATAAATGGAAGATATGTATTTTTAAGATAAATATGAACAGGAAAGGATGTGATCTACCTAATTATGGCCCCAATCAATGCTACATGGATATCCATGAAATAGTAAGAAATGTTTGTAGGAACCAGAGAAATATTTTTCTTTACCTGAATACAGGCTCCAAAATAATGATCCTGAAAACTGGACAATTCCATCCCTGAAGAAAACATTGTGAATTCAAGAGTTTGAGAGTTCTTGAGTAAGGTGCTGGTTGTCAAGAAGGGGGTGATTTCTGCAATGGCTCCTCTGAGGTGGAGAGCCCCCATCCAGAAGATTCTGTAGCCAAAGGTTTTTTGTTTTGTTTTGCATCCAAAAAGGCAAGAGAGAGAGAGTACTTTGCCTGCAGTCAGGAAGACCAAAATTCAAATTCTGTCTGAGGCTTTTGCTAGCTATGTGACTCTGAGTAAAGGAAACTGTACATATGTTTTCTTACCTGTAAAATAAAAACGGGGAAGGAAATAAACATTTGTTAAGAACCTATTATGTGCCAGTCACTATGTTAAGGACTTTACAAATATTATCTCATTTGATCCTCACAACTGCCTTGCAAGGTAGTTGCTGTTATTACCGTCATTCTATATTTGAGGAAATTGAGGCAAACGGAAGTTTGAGTGACTTGCCCAAGGTCTACAAAGTATCTGGGGCAGTATTTGAACTCAGGTCTTCTTGACTCCTAAGAGGCAGCTAAGTGGCACAATGGATAGAGTGCTGGGCATGGAGTCAGGAAGACTCATCTTCCTGAGTTAAAATCTGGCCTCAGACACTTACTAGCTGTGTGACCTTGGGCAAGTCACTTCACCCTGTTTGCCTCAGTTTCCTCATCTGAAAAATGAGTTAGAGAAGGAAATGGCAAAACCACTCCAGTATCTCTGCCAAGAAAACCCCAAGTGGGGTCACAAAGAGTTGGACACTGCTTGAACAACTCAACAACAACAACATCCTGACTCCAAGCCCAGTTCTCCATCCGCTGTGTCATCCAGCTTCTGATAAGGTTTGACTTAATTGCTTCTAAGGTCCCTTCTAATTCTAAAGCTGCGATCCTGTGAGGCTCCATGTCCACCTGGCTAAAAGACACAGATGCTGAAAGTTGTTCAGATTATGTAGATCTGAGGCGAGCATGAAATATCTGCTCTGCCACCCTGGGAAGTTGTCTTTACATCCTGAGACCACTTAATAGGTGTGATGGGTTATTGTTTCATATTTTAAGTATTTGTTAATGTGTGCTTATTGAACGTTTGAGTCTTTTGTGTTCCATTCCTTTTTTCTTGGTAGAGGAGATAAAAACTTGACACCTACATTAAGCATTTAATAGGTTCTGCAGAAAGGAATCTGTTAGTACTTTTAAGAGGGGACAACCTAGACACAAACCAGACGTAAGGTTTATTTAAGAGATTTTTTTCCTGGAACTCGTGAGTGCGTGAGAAAAAGTTTAATCTTTTCTCTTTGATCTCAGGCCCATTCTCTGGACTAACCCAGTTCATGAGAGTCCAAAGCTGGAGCTGCTTAGGAGGGTGTCCCCAGGGCCATGGGTGACAGAAGCATGTGAGCAGAGCAAGCAATTTGTTGTTTTTGTTGTGAACGATAACATTATATGCCTTGTGATTGAACTGTTTGTATAAAGTGCTTGCCATTTCTCTGTGACATTTAACCACACAAGTAAAGGACAGATAAACTTGATAGGGCCAGGCTGGGCTGATCTCTGGGGACTGGACATGGTAGGGCCTCTCTTTAGGGTGGGATATAATGTATTAACAATGGTATCAGTGTATCCTGCCACTGCCTCCCTTTCCACATCTTCAGCAGAATTAACTTGAGTATTAACATCCAAATTATACAACTAAATGTTCTTGGACTTTAATCCTTTTCCTCATTCTCTGCAGCATTTTATACTATTGACTACTTTCTCCCCTCTTGTCTTTTATGATAATGTTCTCTCTCTCTGTCTCTGTGTCCAAATTCTCTCTCTCCCTCTCTTTCTCTTCTTTCTGTCCTGTCTCCCTCCTTCTTTCTGTGTCTCTCTCTCCCTCCTTTCTTTCTCTCTGTCTCCCTCCCCTCCTTGTATTCCCCCTTTCATTTCCCTTAGCATACTCTATATTGCAACTGATATGAACTACAGATTATTCCCTGATTTTATCCTGCTCTCTCTTACCTTTATGTATTTGTAAAGGGTGTCTCCCATGCCTGGAATGTACTCCCTCCTCATCTTTGCCTGATAAAAGCTGTCTCTTATTTCAAAGCCTTCCTTGGGTATCAGTGTACTAAGGGAAAGGAATAGGAAATAGAGTCTTTGAAGGGAAAATAGATATAGTAGAAGATATTATGACTTATTTCTTTACAAATCTATCATATCACACCATTGCCAAACTGAAAACCCTTTCATGATTTCCCCTCATTCACAGGAGCAAGTCAAACTTAATTAGCCTAACATTAGAAATTACAGACCCTGGACATATTATGCTCAACAGGTATTATATGTTATAGAACTTTAAATAATACAGACAAAAAGTCCCATTTGGTCCTGAAGATTAGCATCTCTTCATAAATTTAATTTCTTTATTTTTGTATTTGATAGAAAACTCCATCTACTTTAATTTCACCTTACCTTGAGTTTTCCCTATTTGTTAAACTGTACTCTCTCCATTAAAGAGGAAGATTTTTCGTAAGATACCTAACAGTCACATGGAAACTGAAAAATTTAGTTAACTACCCAGATCTTTTTTAAGATCAGTATAGTTGGTGTTATATCAAGTAACCAGATATTTGACTATATGAGTGTGTGAGCATGTGAGTATGTATGTGCATATGTGTATGTGTGATCATCTGAATGGTTGACATTTTGTAGATGTAGCCAAAAGATCCTCAGGTTTCATCTGATAGTTTAAAATGTTTGGGCAGAGGACCAATATCCTTGCCAGGTCTTTCCCCATACACCACCAGAGTTAAGAGTGTGCAATTTATTCACTTTTCTCTTTTTATCTTCTTGGGTTCCAGAGATATTGTGTCATTACTCAGCCTGATTTTGAAAATTACTTCCTGTTATATATTCAGATTGTTTTGTTTTATCTTGTCACTCCACATTAAATCTGTGGCTTTAGGTTTAACTCTTGGACATCCCCTTAAAGTTTTCTCACTCATAGTATCCAGCTGTCCACGTTGTTCATCTTCTTGCCATCTGTACTGTAATTGCCAAGGAAAGGCAACTTCCCAAGGTTCAAAATACCAGCATAGGTGCTCTCCATTTTATTCAGTGACCAACCAAGAACAGAGAAGATCAAAACATGACATCATTCCAAAATACAGCATTTACTAAGTGTGATTAAATAATCTCCAAGGACTACCCCACCCCAGGACCTTCCAATCATTCAATCACTTACAAAGTCCCTGGTCTAAATACTTCTCCACCCCTAGGCTATACCTTTATTTGTCAATCACAGAGCACAAAAAGGTCAAAAGTTCCCCACCCCTGGATCACAATTGAATCTACCCCAGAGTTGCATCAAGTTTAAACACAGCACTTAATACCCAAATGGAGGTCTTTTCTTCATCTTGACAGAGGCAAGTTCTCAGCAATCTTAGTTCCTGGGGAGACAAGGCTTAGCAAGGCCACAAGATACATTGCCAGTCCCTCCATTAATTCATCCTCTGTCTGTAGAACAGTCCTAGAACCCCTGAAAACATTAGCAAAACCCTCTCCTAGGATTTCTGTAAACATACAACAAGAAAATCCTTCTTCAGGGCTTCTGAACCAACAGAAAGGTTTCCAGACCCCTGCAACAACAGCACTGTCCTTCACCAGTGGACAGTATCCACTCTCTGTCTGCAGGACAGTCTCAGGGCTTCTTAACCAAAAGCTGGGTTTCAGGACTTCTTCAGCAACAGGACTGTCTTTCACCAGTGGACAAATCTGGCAAAAGAACATCAAAACAGACAGACAAAGTACCAGCAAAACAGCCATGTCTCCTCAGTCCTTGGCAGCTCAGGGGGCAGGTCTCAAAAGTCCAGGGCAATTCAAAGCCGCCACCAGCAATTCTCTTAGTCTCTCTCCCTGCCTCCACGTGGGTGCTGCTTCCAAAAAAGGTCTTCCGCCTCTCTCTTGTCTCTCCAAATCTACATCACCAGCTCCTCCCAGTTCAGGACCTTCTCCTCACATCAACAAGTCCATCCCACAGGTGGGACCAACAAGCTCTGGGTTTTAACACAATCAATTTGAAAACCAAGCCCAATACAGGGGAATCTCCACATTCCATTACTATCACACCATCCCACCTGCTCTGGGGACAGTAATCAAACCAATACTACTACTTCATCTAGAAAGGGCAGATCATTTATCTCCACTCTGGATCCACCTATCATCCCTTCAACTTCCTAAACCAATACACCTTTCCCTGGCCTCCTCTACCTTATATATATATATATATTACCTTTCTCTACTGTGCAAACTCATAGAGGTCAGGAATTGTATTGCTTTTGTATTTGTATCCTCAGTTCTTAGAGCAGGATTTGGTACATGGTAAGTGTACCTTAATTTCTTTCATTCATTCATTCATTCATTCATTCATGGCATAACCTCTCAAGGTGACTAGCCAGTGAAAATGATTTAAGGAATTCAGGGAACCCTGGCTTGTCTCTGTATCTTCTTTAAGAGTAATATGATAGGCAGGCAAGTGGCACCAGGCAGATTGGACAGTTAATGATGTCTTGTTCAGGTCATTGCATATCTCTTTCTGTTATCTGCTGAACACAGCATACATTCAGTTAGTTGTCTCTCTTCCCATGTTCACATTGGCAAGTGTCCCTACCATATGGTGGTAGGAAAGGTTCTGCACTTCCTAACATCACATTTGGGAGGTATGAGTCTGAGGTCTCTCTAGCCTTTCTTTAGACCAGCACGTGTGAGGGGTGTGGTTTTCCTCAAGGCATTCAGGTTTTAGTCCTGTCCAACATAGAAGAGGGGAAGAATTCACAGGTTGCCATAGCCAGGTGTCATTAACCTGATTTCTCCTTTTTCCTTCACCAAAATTTGGTCCATCCTGTGTCCTCGGTCACACCTCCATGGCATCCCTTTTAAATCACTGTCCCTTTGGCTATTCTCATCATCTGAAGATTTTGTGGTTAGAGCTCATGGACTTGTCCCATGCTCAGGCATGTCCTATATCATGCTACATTATATGTAGCAATCATGCCTCCCATTTAGATAGTGCTTTATGAAGCAATTTCCTCCAATGTGAGGTCAATAGTATATGCATTGTCGAGACAACTAGGTAATGCAGTGAATGGCGTGCTAGACTGGGAGTCAGGAGGAATGAGTTCAAATACAGTCTGAGATACTAGCAGGGTGATCCTAGGCAAGTCACTTAAACCTCCACCTGTCTCAGTTTCCCCATTTGTAAAGTGGGGATACTAGTAGTACCTGCTCTCCCAGGGGTGTTGTGAGGTTCAAATGAGATGATATTTGCACAGAACTTTGAAAACATTATGAATCTTAACTACGATTATGATGATGATGATACCTATTCTGCTGATGGTAGAATTGAAGCTTTGTAATGTTAATAGATATAATATCTTCCTGCCCATTAATAAGTTTCAGGTGGAGTCCATTAGAGGAAGCTTGCTTAGGGAAGGCTTGCTTGTAGGAAGGCTTTCACACCTTTTGTTAAATTCTAATTAGGCACTGAGTCAAGATGATTGTGATGCCCTCTGACTCTAAGAAAGGGTATATATACTCTGAGGTTAGCATTTTGCTTTGGGGCTCACTCATTGGAAGACTGAGTGATTTGTCCAGATAAGACTATGGGTAGCCATTAAGGAGCCCCCCCCAGCTTTGAAAACCTAGATGCTGGTGCTTCTCTCTCCGGTAACTATGTATGTATTACCTTGGTCAGACAGTTAGAAACCCTATCTGTTGGTCTTTGTTTCTCTGCTTATATTTTCTCTATTTTCTTTGTTTGGATTTTCTCTCAAGTTCAGTGTGCTGATTTTTCCCCTGAACAAATTAATGTAATTAAAAAGATCGTTGACCCCTGAAACAGCTATCTTTTCTAGTAAAGCAGATTTAAGAACCTGTGCTAGCAGTCATCCTGAGTATGCCAGTGTGGTTGCTGCTACAAGCTTACAGAGTTTAAATGATTTTTCCTAAGGCTACATAACTAGTGAATGGTAGAGAGGGGATTTGAACACTAGGGTCCTGACTCAGTCTAATATTTTTGCTGCTGTGCCACAACTGGCCCTACTGTACAATATGTAACATCGTTAGCTTATGATGAGGCGCTCCTATTGTCTTTCAGAGTTAGTATATTAAAGAGGGTCTACTTCATTTGCCAACTGGAATTAAGTCATGATTCATTTCTCTGAGTTGGATACAAATCACTCCTGTATCTAGTTCAAGGTTCTATTTTCTGTCCTTTTTTTTTTTTAACAACTGCAATTGCTTTTCTCTGATGGCATTGGAATTCTCTGTATCCTACTGGAAATGCTGGTTCCCAAACTGCCCTGTATAGTATAGTAGAAGGATTGCTTTAGTATTCAGTGTTACCCTTCTGCTGAAATATCTCCCTTCTCTATTATGTGAGCCTGCACTCTTAATTCATATTCAGCTGGTGCTCAGCATTCATTGTCTTCCTCTGAATGAGAACATTTGAGCATTTCCGCCTCCCCCTTGGTTTTTTCAAGTTTTTGAAAAGTTCTCATGACCTATTAAACCACTCCTTGGCCTGGAACCTGAGCTTTCCTTGAAAATGGTTTCATTGTTGTCATTGGGGTTGTTTTTGTTCTCAAACCAAATCTATTTTTTAATCTGTTTCAAGCAAGAAAGCCCCGAGAGAAATCAATGTTATGGCCTTTCCTGTCCTCCACAGAGGTGTAGCTATGCAGTGTCTCTGAATTCCCTGAAGCAGACCTACATTTTCAATAAAGGACTCCTATTAATTCAAGTCATAATCCCTTCATGGGGCAAATGAGTCCTCCTTCCTATCCCTACTCCCCACTTCCTGGTAACAATTTTCGTTTTGTTTTGTTTTCATATGGTGTTTTGCTTTCCAGCTCTCTAATGCATCTCTTATGATGACAGATGTAGGATAGAGAGACTTGTGAGGTCACTTAGTCCAACCCTCATTGTACAGATGAGGGGCACGACCCTGAGTAGAGTATCATGTCCAAGGTGACTTAGATAGTGTCAGAGGCAGAATTTGAATCCAGGTCTCAATACCAAAATCCAGCAGCCCTCTTTCTACTGTAACTTGCTTCCTTTTTTTTTCCTATTAATTGTAGATTATTGTGTGCACCCCAAAACTATGTGCAACAGAAATCCTTATCCAAATAATACTCAGAGATTTCTCAAGGTAGGAAGCAGAAAAGAATGGTTTATTTACGATCTCGAGAAAGGGCCACCCTCCTGACAAATGGTCAAGGAGGAGAAGCAATTTACAAAAGGAAATGGTGAAGTTATAAAGCCCTAACGCAGAATTCTCCACTACTCCCCTCCTGACCCTTTTCTTCCACTGGCTGGAAGTTAGGTGTACAATCTAAGCACGGCAATCTACTTCAAGTACAGGAACAAGGAAACAGTACATTTGAGAAAGCATTTCTGTCCTTATTTGGCATATCTTGTGCTGAGGTGGCACTGGGGAGGGTCTCCATTGCTCTAAGTCCCAGATTCCTGCAAGGTCAGGTGACCTCTAAACTTAGGCCTAGTGGATGCTGAAGCCACTCCAGATTTGATTTTTCAGAATGGGGAAACTTCACTGCAAATTATCCCTCACATTATGCTCATCTGAACTTGTGTATTATTCTCTTATTTTACTGTGAAGTCTAAGGATTGTGTTTTGTCTGAACTTTTTGTCTCCATTAGTGTCCAACACATTTTTTTTTTTTCAGAATGGATAACTGGATAAGTGGTTAGGGAGAGATTTTACTATATTTTGAAGCTGACTTAACATGAAACTTCCTTCTCTCTGAGAATGGTAGAATAGGAAGCTAGTTCACAGAGATATTTGATTTTGAGAAAGTCAAATTGTTTAAAAAAAAAGAAAATAGTTATAGAAATAGACCTAAGTCAGTACTAAAAGCTTAATTTCACCATCACCGCCTATTATTCCTGCCAATTTAGGCTTTCCCCCACCTCCATCCAGCTGAACCAAACCATTTATGAATTGCCTGCTGTGTGCAGAGCACTATATTGGTTAGTGGAGGAGATGGCAAATTCAAATGAGGCATAGTTTAGGCTTTTGAGGAGGCTGGATTTTAGTAGGGAGCTATGACACTAAGAAGGTAACTGTAATATCCCAGGAATATCTGCCAAATGAATTAGGTGTAAAGGAAGGAAAAGGCATTCCTGACTGACAAGATCAGGGAAGGTTCCATGGAGGACATTTCATTTGGACTTTAGAGGATGGGGAGGAACTGAAAAGGAGGCTGGCAGAAGAAAGCTTTTCCACCATAGCAAACCATTCATACAAACATATGGAGAAAGGCAAGTACATGATATGTATAGGAGATGGTGAGTTTGGATGGATAACAAAATATATAGAGGGCAGGAGTATAAAGTAAGCCTAGAAAGACTTTGTTGTATCAGAACTGTGAAGGGCTTTGAATGCCAGGCAAAGAACTTTAACTACTTTGTAAGGCAGAGGAGCCATTGAAAGTTTTTGAGTGAAGCAGGGTTATGATCAGATCTATACATAAGGAAGATTATTCTGGCAGTACAATGAAAGAGAGATTGGAGGGAGAAGAGAATGGAGGTAGGAGAATTTATTTGGAGGCAAAGTCTGGGCAGGTGTTAATAAGTGCTTGTATTAGAGAACCTGAGTGACTGGAAGGATAATGAATGATGCCTTTGACAGAAATAGGTAAATTTAGAAGAGGGACAAGTTGAGGAGAAAAGATAATGAGTTCTGCTTTGGATATGTTTAGTTTGAAATGTCTTTGTAACATAATTCAGTCCTTTGAAATGTTCAGTCTACAGTTGAATCTGGGGCTCAGGAAAGATATGAGAACTACATATATAAATCTGGAAGTTAACTGAATAAAGATGACTATTAAACTCATGAAGGCTGTTGATATCACTGAAAGAGAAAGTGTGGAGAGAGCAGAGGACAGAAATTCAGGGCACACCCACAGATGATTGAGAGTGATCTAAATAATATCTCTTCCAATTCAAAATCCTAAATATTATGTACTTATATGGTTCCTTTAACCATTAAAGAAGGCTTTATTTGGCTATTTCAGAATGGGAACCATTCTTTTCATCAAATATCACATCCTTCTCACTTTTATCTAGAAACCAGAGGGCTGAGCAGGGTCCTCGTTTGGATTGCAAAAGACCAGGTTTCACTAGAGAATGTGAGTGCCAGGGTCTTTTTATGTAAATCCCTGAGCTCTCAGTACCAGATACCAATGCAAATATCTAGCAAATGTAATTAGGTTTTATATCTCAGGTATGATTTCCTTAAGGACAATTTTTATGAAAAATGTAGTGGAAAGAATGGAGAAAAATTTGTTTGGTGCCTATTTCTGCGGCTTACTGAGCTAGCCACTACACAGAGTAATTTAAACAAGCTAGTTGAGGGACTTAATTGATCCTATGTTGGAATTGATTTGGTACTACATGTTGAATTACTCTTCTGTCTTCCACAAAATAATAATGATGATAATAATAATATCTTAAGCTTATATCATGGTGTAGAATTTATAAAGCAGTTTCCTCATAACAACTCAACAAAGTGTCATTAAGAGCACTTCCAGGGTTCTGACACAAAAATCTGTTAATCAATGCTCTTTTTTTTCACCTCAGTAATTTTTGGCAGTGTTAAACAGGATGCTTGGCAGCATGAACTCTAGTGAATTAATAGACAATTTTTCTAAAGAAAGCAGTCATTGAGGGGGGTTTTGTGTGGTGTGCATGAGTATTTAATGAGGATAGGTAAGCAAGTGGACTTTTGATGAATTTTCTGGCTCAGCACACACAAATTCACAAAAAGTGAGTCCTATAAATAAAAATATAATTCTTAACAACAACCCAAAGCACATAAGTCATAAATATTCTTGTATCTAGCATGGAATTAGATTATATCTTCTGGGATCAAGTGGATCTAACTTGACACTAGGCCATCTGGAGTTCCCAGAGACAGAGAGAGACAGATGGGTAGACAGACAGACATACACAGGTGCAGATAGAAAGCGAGACAGAGAAAGAACTTATTGTATTACACTGTGAAGGGCTTTGAATGCCAGGCAAAGAACTTTAACTACTTTGTAAGGTAGAGGAGCCATTGAAAGATTTTGAGTGAAGTAGGGTTATGACCAGATGCCCACCAAATGAATCAACTCTTGCCCTCAAAGAGCTTAGATTCTACTGAGAGTTGTAGACAACACCATATACCTTTATGCTAAACCCTAGGTCAGAGTTCAGGGTCAGTATTTCCATGCTTCACCCCCTATCCTCCATTCTGAGGCAGGTTAACTTTTTAACAATGGAAAGCCCCAGTCATCATCCAGGCACATGACTCATTGGAGGCTACTTTGCTAAGACCTTGAATTCTGACTGAAGCTAAATGGAGGAAGGATGAATTCTTATTCCCTCCCCCTGCTTTCCAAAGAACCATAAGGTAACTTGGTATTAGCTGAAATTATAATATTAGCAAGAGTGACTAAGAAGGCATATATCTAACAATAGATAGTACAGAGTCCAGAATTTTCGAATCGTGGAGTTTCAGAGTTGGAAGAGCCTTTAGCAGGCAGCTAGTCTAACCTGTAGACCTGAACAAGAATCCCCTCTACCTAACTGAAAAATGATCAAACAATAATAAGTATTTATTTAGCATCTATTGTATTCCAGGTACTGTGCTAGGCATGGGGAATACAAATGCAAAAGGGAGATCTTCTCTTCTGGGGAAGTGTTGAGAAATCTTGAACAACTGACTCTCCCTGGAAAAGTTAACACAACACATTTTTAGTGTAATCTGCATTATTGTTTCTCTGTCACTTTCTTAAATTTAGACAATCAACAAAACAATGCCCCGAGCCCTTATTTGTAGCATTTACTGATTTCTAAGATGTAAATGTGAATATTCAGAATTTTACATTTGGCTCTCAGGAGCCAGTTAGAGCTGGCCCCAGCACACCCTTGGCTCTCTGTCCTTAGTGAGAAGAAGATGGCACCATAACTGAGCAGTGAAGGGAGCTAGTTGTTGCAAGAAACATTGGTAAGGCAGAGGAGTGATCTAGACATGGGGGTGAACCTGTGTGCAGAGGTAGGACATGTAATGTTTTCTGTAGGAAACAGAAAGGCCAAATGGTCAGTAATGTAGAATGCATGAAGCACTGGAGCCAGATTGTGAAGCCCTTTCAGTACCACACTGAGGAGTTTGTATTTTATCGTAGATATAATGAGAAATCACTGAAGCTTCTTGATGAGGGAAATGACATCATGAAAGATGTATGTTAGGAATGTCCATTTAACAACTGCATGGAGAATGGATTGGCAAGGGAAGAGAATGGTTGCACAAAGACCAATTAGAAAGCTTTTCCCTTAGTCCATTTGAGAGGTGATGAGGGCCTAAATCAGGGTCATTTTGGCATGACTGGAGAGAAGGGGATGGATATGAGAGAAGCTAAGCAGGTAAACTTGAGAAGACTTGACCATTGGATATAGGAGAGATGAGGAAGAGTAAAGAGTTGAAAATGACTATTGTAAATATTACCTCATTCTATCCTCACAACAAGTGTGGGAGGTAGACATTACTATGATCCCCATTTTGCAGTTGAGGAAACTGAGGCAGAAAGAGGTTAAGCGACTTTCTTGGGGCCACACACCTAGTAAGTGTCTGGAATCAGATTTGAACTGATTCCAGGCCTAGTGCTCTAGTCACTTGCTCTTCCTGGCTGCCTCTATATGTGTGTAAGTGTATCCACATGTAAATTTGGGAGTTATCTGCCAAAACATAATGGTTAAATAGCTGGTGAGGTCACCAAGTCAGAGAAGGAGAGGATCTATTGAGACAGAGATAGAGAGGGTCCAAGACCCACAACCCTCACTTGAACACCTTTGTTGAAGGGGATTTTCTTCAATGAAGAACATCCACTTTGTTGTTGTTCACTTATGTTCAATGTTTTATGATCCCATTGGGGTTTTCTTGGCAAAGACACTGGAATGGTTTGCCATTTCCTTCTCCAGCTCATTTTACAGGTGAGGAAATTGAGGCAAATACAAGTAAGTGACTTATCCAGGGTCACACAGATAGTATCTGGGGCCAGATTTGAACTCAGATATCTTTCTGACTCTAGGCCTAGAACTTAGAGTCTATCCACTGCACCACCTAGCTGTCTGATATCCACTTTTGGATAGCTATAATTGTCAGGAAGTTTTTCTTCCTTTTAAGTCTAAATTTGCCCTTTTTTAAACCTACCAATGAGTTTTTGGTATATAGTTCTGTCTTCTGGGACAAGTTTAATCCCTTTTCTATGAATGTTTTACCCTTCCAATGCCTAAAGGCAGCCATCACGACTCACCTTCAGTCTTCTCTTCTCTAGGTTAAACAATGTCTGTTTCTCCTGTAGATCCCCAAATACAATGAACTTGAGGCCCTTTGTTGCCCTTGTTGCCGTCCTCTGGATGCTCTTCAGTTTATCAAAGTCCTTCCTAAAAGCAGCACCCAACACTCCAAGTGTGGTGCAGCAGGGCACTAGAGTCAGGTTTTCAACTCCCTATTTCTGAATGCTTAGGCTCCCAAGATTGCATTAGCTTTTTTTTTTTTTTTTGTGCTACCATATTGTACTGATGACTCATATTGTTAAGCAAAGAGTTGAGCTGAAACTGAACCCATGTCCTTGGACTCTCAATGTTTTCATTCTTCCATATTGCCTCCTATACTGATAGATATAGGAGCTGCACCTTCAAAGTTCCTAGATGAGGAAAGTCTTTCAACAAAAGCTGGTCAGTACTTTTTTACAATTTATGGTCTTAGAGTAGGTGTTCTTTATCTAAGGCAGGGACATGGATTTCTAGGGGGTCTCTGACCTTGGATAGGAAAAATACATCTTTATTTTTGCTAACTTTTAACCAAAATGTAGCATTTCTTTCAATTACTATTTACAAAACAAAACAAAAACATTATTCTGAGATAGTATCCATAGGTGTTACCAGATTTCAAAAGGGACCAATATCACACACACAAAAAGAATAAGAATCTTTGTCTTAGAGAAATACTTAGAGATTTCAGGGGTTAAGTGACTTGCCCAGGGTGACACAACCATATGACTCTGAGGTAAGACTTGAACTCGATATTTTTCTGGCTTCAAGGCCTGTTCTCTATTCACTATTCCATTGCTACCTCTCAGAACTTCAAAAATAGCAATGGGCAATTTGGGAAGGGTTTGTCTTTGATTTCAATAGAAATCTTGAATAATTCAATTCTTTTTTGTCAACTGTGCCAATTTGTTTTTGAGAAAAGTATTATTAGATGTGACACAAAAGGGGTGGCTAGGTGGCCGCAGCGAATCAAGCACTGGCCCTGGAGTCAGGAGGACCTGAGTTCAAATATGACCTCAGACACTTAACACAAAAAAACTAGCTGTGTGACCTTAGGCAAGTCACTTAACTCCCAATTGCCCTACCTTCCCCCCTCCCAAAAAAAATGACACAAAAAATTTTATCTGATCCACATTTTATCTGATGTGAAATGGTAGTTCTGTTTGGTAAAAAAACCTCAAAACTCCCCCGCCCTCCCCCAATCCCAAACCCAAGTCTCAAACACCTGAGTCTCCTTGGACTGATTACATTTAGATGCTAAACTCTCCACTGCTCCCAACATTTTGCAGAATCAGCTTGGGGGCTTCAAATTGAAGGCTGTGGCAATTCCACCCACATTGGAAAAAATCTATTGCATCTTAAGAATAAAGATGGGAATCTTGCCAGAAAAAGTATATCACTATGATCTGTGTAAGGAAGAAGAATAGAATCAATGATGCTTGAAATACATCAGCATTTTACTTTTTGTGTGTTTTTTTTTGTATTCATATGCCCATATGCCCTCATATATATATTTCTATTCCCTTCAAC
Source organism: Petaurus breviceps papuanus (assembly GCF_028583685.1). Classification (NCBI taxonomy): domain Eukaryota; kingdom Metazoa; phylum Chordata; class Mammalia; order Diprotodontia; family Petauridae; genus Petaurus; species Petaurus breviceps. Next base: position 28,935,434 of record NW_027185698.1, on the reverse strand, counting down.
TACCAAGAAAAGTTTCATAAGGTACAATTATTGTTTTTCCATGTAGGAATGTTAATAGTTCAACTTTGATAAGTTCCTTATGATTTCTTTTCCCTGTTTACCTTCTCATGCTTCTCTTGCTTCTTGTATCTGAATATCAAATTTTCTATTCCACTGAATGACCATATTTTCCCCTGAAACGTGATACTCAGTTTTGCTGGGTAGATGACTCTCAGTTTTAATTCCAGCTCCTTTTACCTCTGGAATATTATATTCCAAGCCCTTTGATCACTCAGTGTAGAAGCTGTCAGATCCTGGGTTATCCTGATTGTGTTTCCACAATATTCTAATTGTTTCTTCCTGGCAGCTCGTAGTATTCTCTCCTTAATCTGGGAATTCTGGAACCTGGCTATAATATTCCTAGGAAGTTTTCTTTGTGGGATCTTTTTTCAGGAGGTGATCGGTGGATTCTTTCAACCTCTATTTTGCCCTCTGGTCCTAAAACATCAGGGCAGTTTTCTTTGAGAACTTCCTGGAGGATGATTTCTAGGTTCTTACTTTGCTCATGGCTTTCAGGTAGTCCAATAATTTTTAAATTATCTCTCCTGGATCTGTTTTCCAGGTCAGTGGTTTTTCCCATAAGATATTTCACATTGCCTTCTATTCTTTCATTTGTTTGGATCTGTTTAACAGCATCTTGATTTCTCATAAAGTCATTAACTTCCATTTGCTCCAATCTAATTCTGAAGCAATGATTCTCCCCATTGAGCTTTTGAGATTTTTTTTTTTTTTTTAAGCAATCGGGGTTAAGTAACTTGCTCAAGTTTACACGGCCAGTTATTTTTGGGTGTGGTGCTGAGTATCTGAGCCCAGATTTGATCCAGGTCATCCCCACACTGGAGCTGGTCCTCTTACTCGCTGAGCCACCTGGCTACCTCAAACTTTTGAAATTCTTTTTGCATCTGGCAAATTCGGCTTTTTTAAGGCATTCTTCTCCTCATTGCCTTTTTGAGCCTCTTTTGCCATTTGAGTTAGTTTATTTTTTAAGGTGTGATTTTCCTCTGTCAGGCTGTTGACTCTCATTTTGTAATTTTCTTGCATTGTTCTCATTTCTCTTCCCAATTTTTCCTCCACTTCTCTCATCTGCTTCTTAAGGTCCTCTATGGCCTGTAACCAGCTCATAATTTCCTTTAAAGCTGTTGGTGCAGGAGTTCTGACTTCACTGTTTTCCTCCTGTTCCATGCTAGGCTCCTTTTTGTCCCCAAAATAGGAGTCTAATGTTGTAATCTTCTGTCTGCTTTGTTTCCTTTGCCTGGTCATGTCGCCCCTCAGTCACTTGACCCCTGGGCTTTTTGCCACAGTAGGACTCTGCCACCAGACAGGGGCGCTTTCATCCCAAACACTGGAGTTTTCTCAGCTGCCGGAGGTATTAGATGGGTGCCCTCTCTGTTGTCTCCACACGCTCTGGCAAGCTGGACACACACCCCAAGACCTCCACCCTAGACTGCAATCCAGTTCCAAGAAGGTTAAAGCAAGAGCAATTACCCCTCAGACTGGTGCTTGGTCCCCCTACACTCTGCAGGCCAGGAGCTAAAGCTGCCACGTGGCGCTGGCTAGCTGTGCCAATGTCTCAGCAGCTTCTCACCCTGGGGGCAAAAGCCACGTACTCCCACTTACTGGGTCCCAAAGTCCAGACTGCATTGACCTCTCACTTTGTCCTTCTCATCTATGTGTTGATAATTCTGGAAACGGCTACAGATGCTGCTGATCTGGAGTCCCTCCAGCCAGCGGCTGGGGGGCGGGGGGGGGGGGCCTGGGGCTAAAGCCTTGGTGTGGGGCTGGGCTTGGATCCTAGAGCACTGTGCTGGCCAATTCCTGCTGGCCTGCTGGGCTGTCCTCAGTGGGAGGTTAGCTTCTCTGTGTCATTTTGTGGGTTCTGCAGCTCCAAAGTTTGTTTAGAGTCCCCTTTTTACATGGATTAGGGAAGGTGGAAGCCGGAGCAGTGGGGAGGTCCTGCTTCTACTCCGCCATCTTGACTCCCCTTTTTGTGTGGTTTTGAAAAGTAAAAAAAAGGTACATGTTGTCATCCTGTATTGGGCCCCATTGAAATCATTCAGGTACAAGCTAAAATTGATGTTGGATCAGTGTTGACAATTTCCTTTATTTGTCAACTTTAAGTTACTTGTGGGTAGGGTTCTGTTTATGACCCTCTGTAGTATACCTGCTTTCTAAAACCCTTTCCAATTTAATGATAATAATTTACATACATAGAGTATTTTATAATTTACAGAGCATTTTGCTATGCATAATCTTATTTGGTTGTCCTGGCAAGCCTTTCTGACTCAGCATGGCCTCCTTTTAGAGATGAGAAAACTAAGATTCATAGAATTGAAATGACTTGTCCAAAGTCTTCAAATTAATTAGTAAGCTCTTCTGGAATTTTAACTCACAGATGACTCTTTATGTCCAGTGTTCTTTCCTTTATATTTGTGAAAAATAAAAGTAATTTTGGGAAAATGCCTTGACAAGAACATTTTCTCCTCACATTAAAAAAAAAATTAAATCTGAAATTAAACACCACAAAAGTAGTGTTTTTATACATCTCCCTGAAAACAAAGAAGACTCTATATAAAGCTATAAATCTGAATTTCATACCATTTTTTTTGAAAATTATTTTTATTGTTGTTTTTTCATATCACCCATATTTTCCCCCATATCCTTCTCATACTTCCTCCTAGAGAGCTATCCCATAGAAGAAATAATATTTATTAAAGATAAAAAAGAAAAAAGAGGAAAATTCAGCAGAATTAATACAACAAAAAGTCTGAAAATGTACTTAACATGTGATATACTTGGGGACCTTATGGGGTTGTCTTTTTTAATCTCTTCTTTGGAGCCATTCTTGTTCATGGGAATTTTGAAACCATCACTTTTGATTGTGTGTGTGTGTATGAACATGTGTGATGTTCTTTCCATTAACCTTTACTTACTTTACTCAGCATCAGTTCATATAGATTTTCTCATGTTTCTCTGTAGTATTCATAATATTAGTCCTTTCTTACAATCTGGTTATATATTCCATTATGTTCATATACCACAATTTTTTTTTAACCATTCTCTGATCAACAGACAACAACTTTGTTTCCAACTCTTTTCTGTCACAAAAGTGCTGCTGTAAATATTTTGGTGTATATGGATACTTTATTCTGGGATATAGCTCTGGTTCAAAGGGTATAGACATTTTAGTCACTTTATTTGTAAAATTCTAAATTGCTTTCAAAAATGGACTCATTCATAGCTTTACCAGTAATGCCCTTGTATTCCTATCTTCCCACAAGCCCTCCAACCCTCCTTCAGACTGCTCTACCATACCCTGAGGAACCTCATTATCCTGGAAGATTACAACTACCCTGGTACTCACACCTCCTCAGCACTCTGTGCCCCTGAGACCCCTCTGAAAGGAAAGGGCAGAGGAGAGCTCTTCCTAGAACCTCCCTTTAAGGAGGGTGTCCAGATCAGCCATCTCTTCATTTTCCACCTGGTTGCACTCCTCCATCATGCTCCTAAGCTGTATCCCTCCTTTTCCCCTTCCTCCTCCCCCCTTTTCAGCTTTCTTTTGTGTGTTGTCTTTCCCTATTAGATAGCAAGCTTTGAGGGCAGGGAATGTATTTATATTGCTTAGCACTGTTCCTGGACATAGTAGGCATTTTAATATGAATGACTCACACCACCCCCTGACTCACCATCACTCATAGCTTAGAATAGCAATTAAAGTAGTATTATAGAATCTTAGAGTCTGAAGGGACCTTGGTGGTAGTCAAGGCCAACTCATCCTTCAGTAAGGTTATAGAAGCACAGATTAGAGTGTGATTCAAGAAAACCAGTATCTGTTAAAGGGTATTGATAATGTTTACAGTCATGTTATCTTGAATTTTAATAATGTCTAAAAGTTAAAAATACAAGATAGGCTGAAAGGAATGACTCACCTAATCCTTGGACAACTTCAGATAAAAACCTACCATCTATGATCAAAAGAGTAGACACTACTATATAATTCATAGTGAGAACCCAGCAGCTAAACAAAGCTTTCCTGAGAGATGAAGATTAATTATATTTGCCTGGGAGTATGGAATCATATAAAGTTCTTCTCAGTTTGGCTCCAACCTATTGTTCAGTCTTATTTAATATTACTCCAATCTCCTTCTTGCATTCTTTATTCCATTCAAACTTGCCCATTAACTGCTACCCATTCACCCCATCCCATCATTTGCTTCTGTGCTTTTAAATAGGTTGCAATCCATGTCTGAAATATGCTCCTTATCTCTGCCTCTTAAAAAGGTGCTTGGGTGCTACCTCTAGTCAAGACCCTTCCAGATCTCTCCTAGTTAGTAATGATCTCTAATTCTTGAGATGATTTTGTATTACTTATCTGTGTATGTGTTATATCCCCAGGAAAATGTAAACTTCTTGAGGGCAGGGCCTATTTTATTTTTGTCTTTGCATAGCCATAGTGTCCTGAACATAGTAGATGCTTAATAAAGGTTTCTCACGTTTAATTGAATTCTTTCCCCAGCAAGACTATAATTTATCAAAGAACAAGGGCCCCCATGCTTCTCTGTCTTTCACAGAACCTAGGCTCACAGTGGCTTTCAAGTAGAACAGGCTAGCCTTCAGCGTCTTCTATAGCTTTGTTAATCGGAAGCATCCTTCAGGTCCCCAGGTTCGTTCATCCATCTTCCAGGTCACCCATGTGCCCTTTTTTTGCTTAGTCATGTCTATTTCCCTTCAGCATGATGCTGCATTCATTATAGTTTGCAGGACAACTGAAACTCCTTCAGGGAAAGTGGAGGGGAGAATAATGGAGGCATGGCATAAAAACAGGATTGCTGCAGCAGGGCACAAAACTGGGCAAATTATCTTGAACAATATGGTAAGCGCCACATCAGCCTCCTTTTCTTGGTTCCAGGACTTCTGCCTTAACTGATTTGGACCATTTCTTTTTGCCTGTTCTCTGAACTGGATGTTACACATACTTCTAATCTGGACCTCTCTTTGCCTCCTAGCCCTTTGGCTTAGTACTCAAGTAAACAACACTTGTCTTTGTATCACCCAGCCTCCCAGCCTCTTCCCGAGTTGAAACTTCTGTCCTTATCCTTTCCTTTCTTCTCATTTCAGGAGGTGTCGGTTTCTGCCATGAAAGACCCTTGGCTTTAGGTCCACCCCTCTAAATGGATAAGGAGGAACAATGCCCAGCCCTTTGGTAAGTATAGCAATTGGAAGTTGCTGATAACCTGTAGACCAGGGGTATAGACAGAGAGGGTGAAGAGACTGAGAAAATGGAATATTTCATTTTGGTGGTGAGATAACAATGGGATAGTGGGAACTAGTGTCCTGTAAGAGAGGAATTCAGTTAATTATTTTTTAAAACCAACCTTGAAATGTACAAGGATATATACAAAAGTATACAGATGGGAATTATTATTATTTCTAGTATTGTATGCAAAGTATTTAAGGTATCTTGGGAGACATGAAGTTGAAGTAAGGTATAGTCTCTGCCTTCGAGGAGCTTATATAAAGTGCAATAGGGGAGTTAAAATTTCTGTACATATGCACACAGATATTTATTATATAAGAAGGCATCATAGAACAGTTGTTACCAGTTCAAATGAGACATTGAAATAATTTCTGTAGGAAGATGAGGGAGGGGAGACCATTTCAATATGGAGCGAACAGGACCAAATTCATGGAGGAGATGGCACCTGCCTGAGACTTCAGAGAAGGAATTTCAGTGAGGGGAAGGCAGGAGAGAAATCCATTCCAGAAATGGAAGACAAATGGCGAAAATACAAAGCAGGGGGGAGAAGGCAGGACAAAAACTGGGGGATGGTGAGTAGTCCATGGGATTAGACAAGGGTTGAAAAATGAGATAAGATTAGAAAGGTAAATTGGAGTAATTTTGTAGAGAGACTTAAATAACAGGATAAGGAGTTTTATATTTTATTTGGCAGGCTATTGGGAACCAAGGAAGGTTTTTCAGCAGAGGAATACACATGAGCATTATACATTATAGAAAAAATAAGGAAGCAGTGGCATGAATTATAGCTTGGAGAAGTTTGTTACTAGAGATAGATGGATTACTATGCTACTGTAATAGTTTAAATGAGTGGCAAGAAGACCCTGAATTAGAGTTTTTGCAGAGGGAATGGAAAGGAGAGAAGAGATAGGAGAGATTTTTCTGGATAGAATTGAAGGGAGTTTAGAACAGGTTGGATATATATATGGGAGAGGGTGCTAGGGATTAGTGTGAAGGGGAAGAGTCAAATGTGCTATCCTTAATTGTTTCCACTAAAGGAGTGTATGTGTTAAATTTTGCATCCTCTGTATTATTTTGCCCTGGGCCAAAGCCCTACCTGCCCTGCCTTAGATAGGACTCCACTTTAGCTGTCTACTGCTTGATTTATGGATCCCTGGCATTCACAATACACAATTATAGTTCCATTGGGTTTAGAGACAGCACTTTCTTGCGTTAGAGATAATTTCTCCTTTTTGTCTTGATGAAATGGGAGATTCAGTAACAAACTTCTGAAAATGTTATTCAATTTCCATAGTGATTCTCTGATTTGGCAGCCAGCAAAAGGGGTTATTTTTGGTGAACCCGTTTGCAGCAAAGCACACTAATCAATTCTACTTAGAAATGTTTCCTAATATGTAATTATGTAATCAAGTCCTCCCATAAACAAGCTCTGCCTTGACTTTGAGTGATAGGGCACAGAAATATTTTAAATAAAAAATGAACCAGCAGCCACTTATTTTGCAACCCAATTTTCAGGGCTGGAAACTATAGGTTAATAATGGTTTTGAAACTAATGGCAAGTTTAAATATGCAACCGCATGAACCAACGCCTCTAATTTAAGTGGCCAAAAAAAATAGCATTCTTGTAGCCATTTTTAAAAAAATGGCTAGAACTGAGGGAACCTCTGTAAAGCTCATAGCAGAGCAAATAGGAGATTTATTTCCTTTTGAGAATACCTGCTCAGAAATAACAGTTTTGTCTGCAGATGAAACCTAGCAGCTTTCCTGTTCCACCCTAAACTGCTTCCCATCTGCTCGGTTTTCCCAATCATGTAAGCTGCTAGAAAATTACAATACAGGGCATATTCTCCTGGAGGCCTGTTGTCATGCAGTGAGTCCCAGGCTGCTGAATTATGACAACAGCTGAAGAGTCTCCCAGCAGAAGCAGTACACTTTCTGCATCCCAAAGACCAGCAGAAGTGCCGCAAAATCACCGCAGGATGAGCAGAGAGACGAATTTTATCATCCAATTTAAAAAGCTCTCACGTCTGCTCAAACAACTGCAGTTTACCAATTGCTGCAACTTGAACCAAGTGAGCCCTTGTGATGAAATGACCCTTTACTTGTCGTTGGTGGTGAAAGTGTGTGTGTGTGTGTGTGTGTGTGTGTGTGTGTGTGTGTGTGTGTGTTTTACTGTTGCCAATGCATCATAGACTTAGAGCTGGAAGGGTCTTCAGACACAATCTAGTCCAAATCTCACATTTATAAAAGAGGAAAGACCGAGGCCCAGAGAGGGTTTGTATCCCTCATTTCCTTTGACTCCTAAGTCCAGTGAAAGATGCAAGGTAAGAGTCAATAGGCTATTATAGCATTTTGCCAGTCATGGCTGGCATTGAAGAAAGAACATGAGCAACGTCATGCTGGAAAAAAGAAATAGGTTGGTCAAAAGGGAGGGATAATGGATTGTATTGCCTGAGTGCTGCTTCTGCATAATGTCAAAAGAGCCATAGGATAGTTATAAAAGGACAAAAACAAGAATCACAAAGAAGGGGAAGACATGTAGGAGTGCATGTGTGTGCATGTGTGAGAGACAAAGAAAGTCTTTTGTGTTAGACTGTGCTATATGTTGCCTGAAGTCTCATACACAAAATATACCAGTGGTCTGGCATATACTGATGATCATAAGAACAATGACAGCTGCATGTTTGACAGTACCTTTGGAGGCCTTTACTCTTGTCCCAGATATGCTTATGTTGGAGGTGGCATTCTGACATAAGGATCTGCAAGATTATTCTCTATAAATATGGTAAAAGCTATATAAATGTAGCTCTGGCTTGAGGAAGGCATGTAAAATTTCAGGGCATCTAGGTAGCACAGTGGATAGAGCTTGGAGGGCCTGAGTCAGGAAGACTCATTTTCCTGAGTTCCATTCTGGCCTCAGACCCTTTCTAGCTGTGTGACCCTGGGCAAGTCACTTAGCTCTGTTTGTCACCATTTCTACATATGTAAAATGAGCTGGAGAAGGAAATGGCAAACCACTCCAGGATCTTTGCCAAGGAAACCCCAAATGGGGTTGTGAAGAGTCAGACATGACTGAAAAAGACTGAACAACATGATCTAAATATGGTCTCTGGTTTTAAAGGATGTACAGGTTTCTAAAAAGTAATGCTCTGTGCTTCAGAACTATTCATATGTGGAAGAGATCATAGAAGTCCCCTCATTCAAACCCTTTATTTTACAAATGAAGAAAATGAGGCATACATTGTCTTTAATAATCACAACAACTCTTTGAGATAAGTCGAACACAAGATTATGGTCTCTATATTACAAATGATGAAATAAGAGCTAACATTTACATGATGCCTGCTATGTTCTAGGCACTAACTATGCTAAGTGCTTTACAATTATTATTTAATTTGATCCACACAACAACCCTGGGAGGTAAGTGCTATTATTGTCCCCATTTTACAGATAAGGAAACTGAGGCAGACAGAGGTTAAGTGACTTGCTTAGGGTCATGCAGCTTGTTAAATATCTGAGGCCAGATTTGACCTCAGGGCTTCCTGACTCCTGGCCTAGCACCGTCTTCATTGTACCACTTGAATAAACTCAGACAGATTGTTAGTGGCAGATCTGGAAACAGAATCCATTTTCCTTGGCTCATATTCTTAGACTATATCAGCCATTTCCTATAAAAGTGAATATTTAGTGTCAACTTTTGGAAATGTCCAGTTCTCACTTTATGATTTAACAAAAGAGGACATTAAGACAAGTGTTTCTTTCTCTACCCCTGCCTCTTAATTCTCTGATCTTTATCTGAGCTATGGGGCATTAAGACAAGAACATTGTCAGCACTTTTTTTGTTTTCCCAGATCAAAAGGGAGAATCTGTACTGTATTGTTTTGAAAGTTTTCACATATATCATCTCATCTGGATCTCACAGTTCAATTCAGCAAATATTTAAGCCCCTGCTATGTGCCAGGCACTGTGTTAGGCACTGGAGACAGAAGGACAAAATTAAGCCAGTCCCTGCCTTCAAGGAGCAAACATTCTTCCTGCATCAAATCGATCAAGTGAGGAAGGTCCTGTATTTTTAGCCTCGTTTTAGAAATGATGGAATTGAGGCTCCTACAGGAAATTTTCCTATCTAGAAATCAACTCTTTTGAACTGAAGTCTGGGCATTTTTTTTCCATTATGTCACATTGCAAGTTTTCTGTCCTTAAAAAACAAAGCAGGAAAGGTGGGAAGTAACTCCAAACAATATTTTCAGTGGAGAAGAAATAGCTCAGCAGGAGGGAAAAAAGAGTAATTTGAGGCAGAAACAATGCACTAGGCACATAAGATAAGAGAAGTGGTTGTGGGAATGTTATTAGAAAACCCCAGCTGACAGAAAATAGATACCTGTGAATTAGAGGGAAATAGGCACACCAAATTCCTTACCTTTGAGTGGATTGCTCTAAAATACTTCTTTTTCTTTAAAAATAAATGATGCTTTGGGGCAGAAATCTTTCATGGATGCCTATCACACATGCCTATCACAAGGGGATTGAAACATTATTTTGTGCACGATCCAAATAGGACTGTAAATTATGTTTGGCACCATCTTTATGAATTTATTGCACTGCCAAATGTCTATTGTGAGAGCAACATCCAAAGTCTGTTTAAACTGTAGGGGAATGAAGGGATTCAAGAAAGCAGCTTTAGCTCTGATGTCATCTCCACTTTTCCCTCCCTTAGTCTCAGACTGCCAGCAGGACATCTCCACATGGCTGTCGCAGTGACATCTGCAAAGCAATATTTCTTTTTAGAAAAAAACAACTTCAGAGTTGGAAGGAGCCTTCAAGATCACCTAATTCTCCATCCCCTTCCTTTTCATAGATGAGGAAGCAGTAACATGACACTTCTTTCTGTTTTAAAAATGTTTATTTTTAAATATTTTTTTTTAGTTCCAAATTCTCTCCCTTCCCCATCCATTGAGAAGGCAAACAGTATGATACCTATTATGCATGTGAAGTCAAGTAACATGACTTTTCTACATTGCTACCTACCCAAGCTAGCTTTTGGCAGAGCTGAGACTGGCACTCAAGTTTCCTGACAGCTAATCCTTGGCTCTCATTGCCAACCTCTATCTGGTACCTCAGGAGCTTTATTTGACTCTTATTTCTCCTTCAACCTGAATGACCAACTAGTTAGTCATTGAATCCTGTCATATCTTCCTCTGGAACATCTGTCAGATTTAATCATTCCTCATTGCATGTGTTTCTCCTACCTGTATACCAGTTTTAGAGAAAAAATTGTCAGAGAGGGAAGAAAGCAGTACAGTAATGTGCCAGTTTTGGATTTAGTGACCAAGGAGGCTCTATAGGCAAGTGACAGAGGACAACTAAGGCTTTCAGTCAATCATGCTTCAGGCAGGGATTGGATAGGAAAAGGACACAGCAATGAGAACAACAGTAGTAGTATTCATTGGGACTTATGTGGTGTTTTAAGGTTTACAAAGTGTTTCATATATATTATCACATTTGACCCTCACAACAACTCTTTTTTTGAACAGATGTGCAGGGTACTCCTAACAAAGGCAACTTATACTGATTCAGAGCAGATGGACAGTTGGAGAATTGCTGGGGGCACTGAGAGATTAAGTTACTTTACCAGGATGATATACCTAGTAGGTGTTGGAGTGGGGATTTAAGCTCAGTACTTCTTGACTCTGAGCACATCTATCTTTTATACCATTAGGGTCCTTTTAAAAGAGTCTGTGGATCAACTATCTATAGAAACTTTAGTAGAAAATATTCTCTCTCCCTCTCCCCCAATTAATCATGTTTATTTCAGCTCTTCAGTTTTTACCTCCTGTGTGCTGTACATAGTAGACACTTAATACAGTAGGAGACACTTAATACATATTAAATAAGCGAATGAAGGAGTGAATTGTGATCATATATATACTTGCCCTTGGTCATTTTTTTGGTTGCTTTTGGTTCCACAGGGCACTGGAAATAATTTAAAAATGAAAAAACAAACAAATAAAACAGGATCCTTGTTGGAGAGAGTGTGGGATAGAGCAGAGAATATCTAAAGACTCAAAATATAGAGTCTCTTGTAGGTAGGTATTTGTTGAGACTGCAAATATTTCTCCTATCATCTTGAGAGGAACTACTATTCTAAGTCCCTCACTACTTTATTTTCATTTTTCTTCTATTTTTGACTCTCTGGTGGAGTACTGTGATGGATCACAGGTATTGCAATTAACTTTGAAATGATATAATCTATGGACTCAATGTGGAAGAAATACATATGGTATGAGATCCCATCCAGTGATTACTCTGGAATAAATCTGATATAAAAATGTTTAATTAGGACAAAAGATCAAAATAAACAACAGGGAAAAACCAAGCCATAGAATATTTCTAACTTCTACTACCTAATGAATATAATCTCCCACAGACTCATATGGTAATGGCAAAGCACAAAGAGACTGAAGCATTCTTCCTCACATAGTGAGCAGATGCCTTCCCCTGCCCGAATCTCCATGGTTCGGTCTCTCAGCAGTTGCCTGAACTTTTTTGCTTCTAGGTTACATCTTCTGAAGCTCCTTGCTGTGGTCCAGATATTCCTTTGCCGCTACTGCTTGGTCTGGTATTAGGCTTGGAAGCCTGCTGTTTGGCTCTTACCCCTGCATTCAATCTCAGTCCAGCTAGTATGTACACAGAAGGCATCTAGGCAGCTGTAAGACTTGTAGACATATCCTTCTTAATGGAATTTCCCCAGTCTTTAGTCCTAGCTGCTTTAGGGTGATTGATTTCTGTTCACCTTTTCCCTGCCTCAAGGGGTAGACAGTGTTTCTCCCAAATGTTCATCACCTCCTGCTGATATTTTTTATAGCCTAAGAATAAACATTGCACTCTTTTCCATCTTCTTTCCTGTCTCCTTGTAATTAGTTTCACAACTTGCCTTTGAGTTTAAGTAAGCCAAGGGACTAGATAGACTAGAACAGGGATGGGGAATGTGTAGCCTCTAGGTCACAAGTGACCCTCTAGGCCCTTGAGTGTGACCCTTTAAATCCAAACTTCATAGAGCAGATCCCCTTAATGAAAGGAGTTGTTCTATAAAACTTGGACTCAGTGCAAAGGTCACACCCAAGGACCTAGAGGGTCACATGTGATCTTGAGGCCACAGGTTCTCACCCCTAGACTAGAAAAGGTACAAAAACTGGACCTGTCCATTTACATTCTATTTTTTCCCCAGCATATTCCTTGTCCCATTTACAGTGATATTCAGAGGAATTCCATATTCTTCAGTTTCTTCAGTTATAAAATGAGACCAGATGATCTTAGGGTGCTTTAAAATCCTATTTTATCTTCAATAGAGCATTAGGGTGTTATCTAAAGAACAGATTATTCCAGAGTAAATAGCTGAAACTTCATTATTTCTTAAATGCCAATTTCTTTTGGAGGATGGTATGGTTTGAAACCACTATATCAGTCAAATTTAAGTGGTTTGAATATCAAATAAAAGAATGATTAGCTGAGAGACCTCTGAGACTTACAGCGAGACAGCAGCAGAAATGATGGATGAAGTGGGTGATTGCTTGCTCAACCAGGATGTGAGATATCCCATTAGAAATAATTCATGGCTTGTTCTGATCTCAACAAAATGAGGGAACATGCTAAAAATGTTTCTTGATCAGTTTAATCTCTCTCTAACTAGAACAAGGTCACTGCCTAGCTTTATTGAGGATGGAGGACTCAGGTCAACAGATGTTTATTTGATTTGGTTTTAAGAACTTACACCTTTATGATAGGCCTCAGGCCCAAAGTAACAGTTAAGGTGTTTTGTTCAGAGCACATGGAGAAATCTCTCCAGCTTTGCAATGTGTCCTCATTTTTCATTTTCATTACTGACTTTGTTTGTTCTGTAGATTAGCTGGAAGTTGAGATAGATGATGTCTAAGGGCCTTTCTTGCTCTGAAGTTCTAAATTCCAAACTTCCTTCCAGCACAAGTGCTCTATGCCTTATAATCTGAGCTCTCCTTAAAGACCAGCTCCTAGAAGCGGATGCTTGCCAGTTCCAATGTTTATGTTTTTTGTTTGAAGGTCTTTTCCTGCCCTTTCATGTTCATGGGATCTTAGACATAGAGCTAGAGGGTTACGTAGTTTAATTCCATTTTACTGGCAAGCAAACTGAGGTCTAGATGGTGAATTGACTTTCCCAGGGTCACGTAAGTCATAACTGCTAGATGTGGGGTTTAAGCCTCTGACTCCACATTCAGTATTCTTTCCATGTTGCCAGTCTTCCAGCACTAATATTACATTTTCTAAGGTCCCTTCTGACTCTAATATCCTATGTTTTAAGGTCTTTCCAGTTCTAACATTCTCAGGTCTATTTCGTGTTCCTCCATAAGGCAGTCCATCTCCTACTTTTGTAACTTTAATATTCCCCCTTCTCCCCACCTAGCACAGTGTCTGGCACTTAATAAATGCATATTAAATTGAATTGAATGTTCTAAGAACATTCCCTCCTTCCAACTCTAACATTCTATGAGTCTGCACTGGACATTTAGGACATATAGGAAAGGGAGTTGGCTCATAGTACATAAAGGCATTTGGGAACAGATCAGGAGGAGCTAGCCTGTTCTGAAGGGAGGAAGAGCAGTCCTAACTGGGAAAAGATACTGACTTGTGATACTCTAGAAATTAGGTATTTGGGTCTAAACCGGAGCACGTTCAACCCATGAATGCTCTGTAATAACAGTAGTATCACAATTCTCCTAATTGCGAATTGTTTCTGATGTGTGCTAATGAAGAAGAAATAAATCAAACCTGTTCTTTAGTGACTCAGAGTAAGAATTATATTCTCTGAAAGCAGAGTGTGGCAAATTAGCTCTTTGGGGGCAGTATTTTTAAAACTCTTTCTTCCTGGGCACTGAAAGAATTAAACCTGGCTCCCTGAAAGAATGCATTCACCTTACTCCTACAAGCCTTTTTCTCCAGAGAAAGATTTTTGTTCTCTGTATAATTGGGCCTTTGGAAAGAAGACAAGCACAGGGAGAGGGAATTATGTACATAGAAAATGAGGGAAGGGAAAAGGAGTAAAAGGTGTTTGGATTTTTTCCAGTGAGGAGGATGCTTCCAGGAGCTTAGCATCGGCTATGTTTTTTTTTTTTCAATTAAGATCAAGAAATTCAGAGTTGACATTCTGTTATGTAATGATGAGTATCATGTGAGTCTCTGTACCAGGGTTCAGCAGCATCAGATGCATTTGTCAGAGATGGGTGGTTTTAATGTCCCTGGGATGAGTCACTGCTGTCCTGATCCTTCACTCCTAAAGTTTGTGAGAATCATCCTTCCTGCAGCTCCACTACCTGGACGAAGGTCAAAGGGGTGACCTTTGTTTATTTTCAGAACTGAAGAAGTTCCTTCTGCCCTCACACATCAGATGAGTAATAACACCATTGAATATTATAATAGGGAGGGGTCTTAGAGATATTCTGGCCCAATGGCCTCACGCTCAAACCGTGTCTTTATTTAAAGAAAACCATATTTGTACCATAACATCTAAATCTTTCTTTCTCTTCACAAAGGCTTGTTAATCTCATTTCATAGTCAATCTGTACAAAAGCACTTGCACTTTGACTTTGTGGGCAACAATTCTGATGTAGCCCTCAGGCCAATTTTTAGTAAATATTTAGGAAAGCAGATGTTTAAGAAAACTAGTAAGAAAGAAAACAAAACAACTGTTCCTTATTGTCATCTTTATTTAAGACAATTCAGTCCATTGTTTCTTGATTTCCTTATTCTGAGCAGGGGTTGGACCCTTGGCAGCTCATTTTTGAAAGGTTGCAAACCCCTATTCCCTACTTATATTATCAGTGTTACTACTGGGACACAGGTAAACCTTAAGAGGAGAAAAGAGTTTCAAGTGAAAACCTAGCAATTTCATCACATGTCTTCTTCTTTTATAGTTTCTCTGCCAAGTAGTGATAGATCAACTGTATTTTGGACCTTGTTCTAACAGGAGGATGAAGGCAAAAATTTCAGGTAAAGGACTGGGGTCCTTACTCATAGGCAGAATAAATAACCACTTGTGTAGTTTGATTTGAGTAACACTACCCTCTCTAAATATCTTCCTGGTCTGTCTTTCAAGGTTGAAATCACCACCATTGGAGATTCATTCCCTTATCATCTCTCCAAAGAATCCTCTGTTAAAATGAAAACACCCTTGGAAGGAACAGTATATTAACTCACTATCTTTTATTAACACCTATGCAGGAATTAGTGTGTCAGATAACAGCTGCTGACTTAGAAAATAGAAGGCAGTCTCCTAAGCTTTGACAGGAAGGAGAAGGGAGATGAAAGTCTCCAGGCTATGTATCTAGAGAGAAAAGACTTAGGTGAAACATCATATTGTTGATCTTTAAAAGCCAAAGAACCATGTGAACGCACCAGGAGTTTTGGAATTTGGTTAAGAGAGAGTGAAAGGGGTGGCCAGGTAGCACAGCGAGTAAGAGCACTGGCTCCAGAGTTGGAATGACCTGGAGATCGAATCCCGGGCTCAGACACTTAGCACCCACCCAGAAACACCTGGCCGTGTAACCTTGAGCAAGTTACTTAACCCTGATTGCTTTTAAAAAAAAAAAGAAAGTGAGTTTTAGGGGCAGCCAGGTGGCTCAGCGAGTAAGAGCACCGGCTCCAGTGTCGGGATGACCCGGATCAAATCTGGGCTCAGATACTCAGCACCACACCCAGAAATAACTGGCCATGTAACCTTGAGCAAGTTACTTAACCCCAATTGCTTAAAAAAAAATAAAAAATAAAAAAATGAGAGAGAGTGAAAGGGACATTTAAAAAGGGAAGGTGAGAATGAATTAGAGAAAGATCACTTCTTTGGAAGGTGATTTTGTCTAGGGTCAGTCCTCTCATCAGGCAACCTCAAGATTTGTTCTAGTATTGACTTCTCTAACTTTTAAAACAATCAAACACTTAGGTTTATGTAAAGAGACAGAGTTTGGCATCCGGGGAAGTAGAAGGAAATATCTAGAGGTCAGCATGGGGTAATAATGAAGTGCAGAGATCTCATAAGATTCCATTTCATGTTTCAAAAATAGGCAGATTGCTGTAGCAAATGACAACAAAGATTAACTAAGGGAACTTGAAAGAAGACAAAGGACTGTGTATCTTTCTTCAAGCAAATATGGGAGCAAGGATCAAGCAAGTTGGTTTTTGTTTGAGGGGAGAAAGTGAAAGAATACATGTTTACTCTTCATGTTATTAAGGAGAACAAAATGTTCTTTTAAAAAAAGAGAAGTGCAGGGAATCTTCCATTGGAGAATGACTAAACAAATCATACATAGTATGAATGTGATGGAATATTATTGTGCCATAAGAAATGATGAAATGAATGGTTTCAGAAGAAATTGGGAAGACCTTTATGAACTGATGTCTGAGGTCACTCCTCCGACACCAGAACCAGTGCTCTTTCCATTTAATCCTACTGGTACCCCCCTCCAATCATAATGGATTAATTCCAGGTGAGAGAAAAAAAATGGGGCACTTGGGGGCCTGATGGTCAGGGAATGGGATGAATCAATTGAGATACTGTTGTGTGTATGTGTGAGTGCACACATGTGTACACATGCTGTACAGTGATGCCTGTGTGGGGGACACATCAGCTGGGTTTGATCCTGGGACCACCACTTCCTACAACCTCAACTTTTTATTTCCACCTCCTAACCTAATCTGGTGGCCCAATCCTGGAACAAAAAAGGGTTAGCAAGGAAAGAAACCCCAAGGTAAAGTTCCAGAGCATATTGTTAAAGGGCTAGTCAGCATGGTGTATTTTACAGAGTGCCAGCCTCACAACCAGGAAGACCTGGGTCCAAACTCTACCCCTTGGACTTGATAAATGTGGGCTGTGTGACTCTAGGTAAGTCATTAAATCCTGAAGTTCTCTAGACAGCTCTCTAAGACTATAACATGGAAAGAATGAGCTAGCCTGCATGAGTAAAGTGAGTTTGCTTGTCTGGGAATTCCCTACACCGGTGAAATAAAAGGTCTAGTCTTTATCCCTAGAAAGAAATCCTTCATGATGTTCCATCTCCTGTTCCCCTGCCTTTGTACTGGCTTTCCCTGGCCTAAACTGTGCTGGCTAGGTGGTGCAGAGGATAGAGCACTGGGTCTAGGTTCAGGAAGATCTGAATTCAAATCCTACCTCAAGCATTTTACCAGCCATATAATCTTGGGCAAATCACATTACCTGTCTGCCTCAGTTCCCCTAACTGTAAAATGTGGGACAATAACAGTACCAGCCATATAATCTTGGGCAAATCACATTACCTGTCTGCCTCAGTTTCCCTAACTGTAAAATGTGGGACAATAACAGTACCCTACCTCACAGAGTTATTGTGAGGATCAAATGAGGTAATATTTGTGAAGATCTGGGTACAGTACTTGGCACACAGTAGGACCTATGTAAATGCTTATTCCCCTTTCCTTCTCACCACCACTTCTTAGAATAAAGGCTTCTTTTAAGAATCAGCTCAAACAAGACAATCTGTTGGAGATTTTTTTCCTGTCTTCTCAGCTATGGGAATCCTTCCCTCTAAAGTTAGTATGGTATATAGTTATATAGTATATATGGTATATATATATGTTATATATATAGATGTATATTTTGTACTTATCTATTTATGGAAATGTCTTGCTAATAGGATGTTAAATTCTTTAAAAATAGGGACAGTTTCACTTTTTTCTTTGTATTCCCAGCCTTTAGCCTAGTGCTTGGTACATAGTAAGTACTTATTATATGCTTGTAAATTAATTGATTCATCAAAAAGCAATGCTCAACTCATTTCCTTTTTGGATAGGGTTGTTCATAGGTAGGTAGAATGGAGAAATCCTGTAGATGTAGCTTACCTAAACTATAGCAAAGCATCCAACAGATTCTCTCTTACTATCATTGTAGATAAAATGGAGAGATACAAGTTAGATGGTCATGCACTTAGAACTGGTTGAATGACTTGACACAAAGAATAATTATTAAACAGTTCAGTGTTTACTTGGAAGAAATTCTTCAGTGGGGTACTCCAGGGATTTGTGCCTGGCCTTTGGCTATTTAACACTTTTATCCTTGCAGCAGACAAAGACACGTTATCAGATGTCATGGAGTTGAGAGTGGTATGCTGCAAGCATGTTGAATATTGTAAAATTAAAAAAAATCTTGATAGGCTAAAACACTGGGCTGAATCTTAAAGAAATGTCATAGGGAAACGTGCAAAGTCTTAGATTTGGGTTCAAAGAACCAACCTCACAAATACAAGATGGAGATGATGTTACTAGATGGCAGTTTGTCTGAAAAAGATATGGGACTATTATAGCTCAGTGAGTCATTTATATGCTATGGTGACCAAAAAACGAAAACAAGATCCAAACCCAAACAAACCCCAAAACCCTAATGCAAACTTTGGCCATGTTAAGAAAAGCTTATTGTCTAGAAAAAAGGGAGATGATAGTTCCACTTTACTCTTAGGCCACATATAGAATGTTGTAAATTTGGGGTGCCTCATTTTTAAGAAGAAAATCGATGGTGAAGGGTTGAGTTCATGTCATATGAATATCACTAGAAGGAAATAGGGAGGTTTAGAGGAGAGTAGATATAGAGAGGTCAAGATATTTGTCCTCCAAGTGTTGAAATAAAGCTTAGATTTGTTCAGCTTGATCCAAGAGAGGTAAAAATGAATTGAAGTTGCAAGGAGGTCAATTTGGTTGTAAGGAAAAATATCCTCATGGTGAGAGCTATCCAAAAGTGGAACGGTTAGTCTCAGGAGGTGATAGATTCTCCTTTACCATAGGTCTTTAAGCAAAGGCTAAGTGACCATTTGTTGCATATATCATAGAAAGGATTCTCATGGAACCTATGTAGGACGTGTTAGCCTCTTGAGTTTCTTTCTAACTCAGAGATTTTAAGTACCTGAAAGTAGGACATGCTTATCTCCTAAAGATAAAAGGTTCATTCTGTAGTACTTTAAAAAAAATCATTGTTATAGCAATCAAAATACAATGATGCCTTAATGAGTCCTCTAGGAATAAAATTCCTTTGAACAGTCTGTGTGTGTGTGTGTGTGTGTGTGTATGTGTATACTCATTTTGGGTAGGATGGGAAATTTTTCTGTCTTCTCAGTGATGAGTCTGGTTGTAGTTGCTAAAGAAAAGAAAAATGTAATTCTATCTCAGGTGCAGGCTCTTTGGGTCTGAACTTAGGGAACAGCTGAATTCTTATAGCCTCTGTGTCCTGGTCATCTAGGAAGCAAGCTGATGCCTCCCAAGCATGCATTCACACACCTACATAAATATGTGTACAATGCACGTACACATATATACACATGCATTTATAGATTCTATTGGCATAATATGTTCATGTATATTTGAACATATGTGTATTTGTATATATGTACATTTTGCTATAACCAATGGTTCCATGTATGGATGGCCTGTGTTTTCTTGGTGTTAATTGATAGACCAAAATTAGCACAAGCAGCAGAGAATTGATCCATACTTTATTGCATCTCAGCTTCAGAGGGTGCGTTGAATGCACAATCATCTGCAAATGGAAAAACCATGCACCAACACTCCCTCCACTTTGGTCTTAGCTTATAGCCTTTTCAAGTTGAAGAACTTACCATCAGTGTGATAGCTGACCTTGATGTTCATCCTCATTGAAAGCATTTGACACCATGGCTGAAAGCACACAGCCTTGTTTTACTCCACTGGTGACTGGGAAAGCATAAGAGCATCATCCATTATCCAGAACCTGGGTAAGCATGCCGTCACAAAACTGATGTACAATACTGATGAACTTCTCTGGGCAACCAAATTTTGACATAATTTTTCATAAGCCCTCATGACTGACAATATCAAAGGTCTTGGTCAGATTATGAATGTTGTGTATAGACCTCTGTTCTGCTCCTAGAATTTCTCCTACATGTATACACATATACTACATATACACACATGCATATTTACATACATACATAGGATTTAAGTTCAAATCCCATCCTGGTGCTTAGGGACTTTGTGATTATGGACAAATCTTAATCTTTGTAGGCCCCAGATTTCTCATGTATATAGTGGAATTGTATTACATGACCTCTGAGGTGCCTCCCCTATCCAAGCCAGGAAAACCTATTAAGAGTGGCTTTCCCAGGTATAGGCACCGGAAAGTAACTGAAGAGGTGTGGTTGTTGTTTCAGGTGTAATACCACCTGGTGGTTAATTCAGATCCAACATTTTGAACTAATTTAACTCCCCCTCCCCTTGAGCCCCTAAGCACCCCCCCCCCTACTGGATAAGCCACCTAGTGATAGCTGTCTCTTTGTATATGTACCAGAGAGTTGATAAAGGTAGGGTTCAAGTTCAAAGGTGACAGAGAGCCAGGCTGTAGTAAAGATAGTGCTCTCCTAGACTGGGAGTAGAATAATGAGATGTGAGTATGCTATTTGCATGGAATCTCTGAAGACAGCATAGATATTTAATGAGATGTCTAGGAATGTGCTCAACTGGACTTTCTCTAAAAATGGGAAAAATTTTAAGGTAATGTCCCGTGTTTAAAGTAATTCTGCTTACAGCAGAATTCTGAGATCTCTAGGGCATTATTTTGGGGGCAAATAGGGAGCTCCCCAGACTCATGGGACATAAGTCCTCTTAAGTCTGACCAATACTTCTAAGGTCATCATCTTAGCCTGGTGGAACTATTGGGATGTGGGGAAAGGAAACTGGCACTAGACAATCTATTGTTACCAGATAGAATGTTACATCAAAGACTCATTCCCAGCTGAAATGATGTCTCAAACATAAAGCCATACAATTTGAGTCTGAGCCGAAGGCAGCATGTAGATGAATGAAAAGCTAGAAATTTTTTTTCTAATAAATTGTAATTAGAATGAACTTGGTTAAAGATAAGATAGCTTATCATGTTGCCTTGTGTAAAGGAAAAATAAGAAACTAGAATCTCTCAAAGTTAAGAAGAACTAATTCTTCCAAGGTAGATAAGACCTCAGTCAACAGTAACTTGTTATAACACACTTTCCCTTGCCCTTAAATCTACAAAGGAACAAATAGTCAGAATTACCAAGGTTTCTGAAGGTTCTGGGTTACTGATAACTTTTTAATGAGAAAGAGTCTGTATCAGATTTATTCTTTGTAAAGTTCATAAAGTTGACCAAGGTACTCCCTAAAGGATTAACTTGTTTTCCAAGAATTGATTTTACTTATATGAGAAAGAAGAGGAATGGGAGAAAAGAGAGAAAGGGAGTGAGAAAGATAGAGATGATCAAAAAAGCAAAAAAGATTGATACAGAAAGAATGGATGTGTCCTTAAAAAAAAACAAACTTTATTTTACAGAGTGAACTTTAGCCAGTTTGAACTTTATTTCCATTTTTAAACTGGAGAGATTGTTCTGAAAGATACAATCCTGTCTCAATTAAAGTTTTATTCTTTTTTTTTCTGTGTAGGTGTGAAGCTACATTGGACTGACATGTTGTTCTAATACAGTGTAGGTAAACTTGTACCCCTCTCCTCTCTGTGTACTGCAGCCATATGCTGAGAACAAATCTCTGTGTGATTTACGTGACTGTAGGTGGAGGAGACAAAGAGCACCCCTAATCTGTAGGTGTACTGTCTGTAATTTTAGTTTTGTGAAGTACTCAGACATGAAGGGAAAGAAGAGGTGTCCCTTTGCAGGTAATCAAATCTCATTAAAACAGTGATGACTTTTCTTTCTGTTGGAATTGGCTTAGCTGGAGTGGACAAGTGTGTTTAAAAACAGAAATGGGGAAGAAAGACCCTGGGGAGGGAGGAGAAAACTTCCGTTCAGAGAAGTTAGCTTTGTTGGACCCTGCACTGGTACTTTATAATTTTTCTCTTTCTTTCAGATCTGGTTTGTTCTGTGAACTTAAAACCTTTTGATTTTGGTTTGGATTTCAATTATTTGCTTATTATCTGAAGATGCCCTAGCTAAATTTAGAAAGCTCCATCCCCAAAATATTAGCCAACAGGAAATAAAACAATTATGCTGGCCACAGAAACTATTAAACCTATCTACTAAGCTGGAAGGAGGATGGTTCTGATGAATGTCAACACCAATGAAATGCTGGATCTTTTGATTATGAAATTGAAAAATATATATCACTATAAAGTGATGGCAAGCATTACATTCTGTTTGCCCTAAATGCCCAAGGGACATAGTACAGAAGATACATTCTTTTTGGCTCACATTCTCCTCACCTGTAATAGGAAAGGTATTCCAACTCCAAGGTCTTTACTAGCTCTAAATCCTGTAGTTCTTATGTTCCTAGAATTGTCTCAAAGAGGTCTGTCTCTAACCCTGCTCCTTCTGACTGATTGCCAACAATTTGTCCTGACTCATGCTCAGCCTGATTTTGACTGCTACCCTTTCCTTTTCTGTTTTTTTTTTTTTTTTGCCTTTTGGAGGGCAATTGGGGTTAAGTAACTTGCCCAAGGTTACAGGGCTAGTTTTTTTTTTTTGGTGTGTGTGTGTGTGTTAAGTGTCTGAGGCCAGAACCTAACTCGGGTCTTTCCTGACTCTGGGGCCGGCGCTTTACTCACTGTGCCACCTAGCCGCCCCAATTGCTACCCTTTTCATAGCCTAGACATGCCACCTGTTTTTTCAACTAGATTCTCAATAAATTGCCAGGTTCATGATAGAGGAATCACTACCATTGCCAAGATGGTAAGCGGCTTTGACCTCAGTTGTTTCTGCTTTAATATCATATATATAAGAAAATAAGCAGAGTCAGTGTGGCATAATGGATAAAGAGCTAGCCTCAGAGTCACGATACCCTGGGTTCAAGTCCCACTTCTGACACATGCTGTGGTGTGACATCAGTCAGTCATTCTAATCAGCAGACCAGCTAACTTTCTAAAATGATGAATTTCAGAGCAGTTATTGACCTGCATCGTTAGGAGTTTCCCTGCACAGATAGAATTTGGGCAGAACCCCCCCCCCCAAAAAAAAAAAAAGATAATAAAACTAGCCATTAAAAAATGGCAGCAAAAATATCTAGTGGAAAAAACAATGGACAGAGAGAAAGGAGACCTGGGGTCCTTATTCTGTCACTAGCTGTATGGTCACTTCACCCTCATTTCTTCATCTTGTGAAACAGATAAAAGTTCCTGGCCTGCCCAGATTATTAATGAGGATAAAATGAGATCCCAGATGTAAAAGTAATTTGAAAACCAAAGAACAGTACATATAAAAATATTATTATTCATGACATATTTTAGAATTTATTCAGTATGGAAACTGAATAAATCAATTTCTTTTCCTCTGTACTGAGTTCTTTTGGGATTTATGGCAAACAGAATGTAATGTTTGCCATCACTTCATAGTGATGCATATTTTTCAGTTTCATATTCAAAAGATCCATTGTTGCAATGGGGTTGACTCACATAAGAACTTCCCTCCCTCTACCTTAGTAGATGGTTTCATGAGTTGCTGTGGCCAGCATAATTAGTTCATCTCCTGGTGGTTAATGGTTTGGGGATGGGAATTTCTACACTCAACTAGGGGGTTCTCAAATAATAAGCAAATAGTTGAAATCCAAGCCTGTACTGAAAACCTGTCTAGCTTGCTCAGAAGGGTCAGAAGTTCTGTCAAGATACTGTACTGAAGTGAGAAATAGTGAATGAGGCGAGGTCATCAATGTCCCATGCTCTGTAAAAATAGCTAAAATCTCTCTTCCCCTACCTCCACCAAAAAAAAGGTTAAAAAGGGAGGAATTAAATAACCACAAAAGAGGATAGTCTCTCAGATAAGAAAAAGGAAAGGAACAAGCAGTTTCTGAAAAAGAAAATGATGTTGCCGACACACTAAAATACTGAATGACTGTGGATAGGAATAGAGACTGTGATTTCATGGGCATGGGCAACTCCTGGATGAGGAACCCTCTCTACCAAGGCAGGTTGATTCCTTCTCAGTAGTTGATGCTCTTAATTGCTGCCAGCACCCGAGAGGTTAAGTAATAATAATCTTAATAATGATGATGATGATGATGATAATAGCTAGCTTTTACATAGCCAGGCACTATGCTCAGCTCTTTACAAATAGTATTTCATTTGATCAAAACAACAACCCTGGAAGGTGGGTACTGTGATCACCCCCATTTTACAGATGGGAAAACTGAGGCAGACAGTAAAATAATTTTCTCAGTGTCACATAGTAGGTGTCAGAGATAGGACCAGAACTCATATTTTTCCAGCTTCAATCTGTTTTTAACTCTGAGATAAAGTAGCAGAACCCTTCTGGAGCATGTGTATTACTTGAAGCAACTTATAATTTTCAAAAATATTAAGGTAAAATAGTTAAATTAAATAGTAAAATAGAGAATTCAGAGCTAGAAGGGAATTTATATTATGAAAAAATAAGCTCTAAGGCAGGGCTGGGCAAGAAACTGTGGCCTTGAGGCTACATGTGGCCCTCTAGGTCCTCAAGTACAGCCCTTAGGTTTTGTCTTTCTCCTGGTTTATACTGTTCCATATAGCTTATTCTAAAAACAGTCATTTATACTTGGATAGCACTCAAAGGTCTGCTAAGTACTTTTTATACATGATCTAATTGGATCCTTGCAACATCCTTGGACAGCCTCTGGTATGAGTATTTCACAGAAGAGGAAACCAAGGCTCCCAAACATTGTGTTCAAACCTTCTCAGACCAGGTCTTCTTACTTCAAATCTGAAACTCTCACCACTAAATTATGCTATATTTTAAAATGCTCTCTCCAGCTTTTCTTGATTGCCCTGATCCTAGTGAAAAAACAGTGAGGAGAAAAACTGTGGTATAGGGTGACTACTTGGGTCTGCATCAAATCCTACCATAGCCTCCTTTGAATCAAGAAAAAGGTTTCCTTGGCAACCAGGCTTTTAACTCACTCAGTCCAACTAACTTCCCTTCCTGCTTTATCAATGCTTAATTTGCATAAAAAGCTTTCCTTGCAGAAATAGGGTACCAATAATTTTTACAAACCTGGCACAAAATTTCTTTCTTAAAGGGGCCAACATTTTTATTCTTATTTTAAACATTAAAAAAAATGCTTTTGAATAGAAGAAGTGTTCAACAGAATCATATGGTGAGTTCTTCACAGATATATATTGGAATTTGCTGAAGGATTGCTTTATTAATGTGCCCATTACTTTGTGTGTCTCCTCAGGCAAAGGACCCACTAGTAGAAACTTGCCATGGTGCTTATTTAGGGGCATTCTCTGTGGGATGGATCATAGTAAATGCAGGTGAATTTGACTAAACTTCCAGTGTATGGTGTGGAAAGGAAAAACTTGTTCTGTAAGACAGCAAGAAAAAAATGTAGCAAAGTGAATGTATTTCCAAACAAAACAGATCAGATACCATGATACTGTCAAATACTGAAATGGTGATTGATAACTCTTTCTTGCATGGCTTGACACAAAACAGCAATTAACATGAAAATAAAACACTAGGCCTTTTGGTCTCACAGATGGACTAATGGGATAAGTTATGGTTGCTTGTTAGTGTCAGAGCTAGTGGCAATGTTCAATTGAACTAAGTGATCAATAAACACAGTAAAATGATACAAACTTCAAGGCACAAAAAACCCAGTCCCTGCTTTTACTGCCCATTTCACTCTTGGCTAGACCCCTAGATAATTGAGGAACAGAAGGTCTAGATCGGGGAATGGCTGGAGACCAAATCATATGGCCTTCTTTGTTTTAATAGATCTGTCTTGACTGAAGTTGCTTCCCAGTACAGCATACAGAATTATTAGGATCATTGCTGTGAGAATATAGAGCTCAAGGGGATTTTGGAGGTCATCTAGTCCTGGCCCTTTATTTTACAGATGAGGAAACTGAGGACCAGATTGGGGAAAAGTGACTTGTCTGAGGTCACTCAGGTAGTAAGTGGCAGACTGGAGAACTGAACCAAGATCTTCTAACTCCAAATTCAGTCTTCTTAACATTATACCATCATCCCAGTATGGCCATGGCATTTCAGAAGGTCTGCACTGGAGAACTTCCTGAGATTAAGTTTTGACTTTGGAAGGATAACCTATGCACCCTTTGAACTCTCCTTAGAAATGTTATTGGAACTCCATGTACCTTCAAAGACATGGCTCTGGCCATAGACTGGGGACAGCCACAAGATTAATAGTTACTCATGTCAAGACAGTTGTGGGAATGCAAAGGTTCATAAGGGAGCTTGGGCGAGGTCTTTCCTAGTGGGATGCAGAGTGAGGGTTATCCCAGTAAAGTGTAGGGCTTTGTATCCCACCAGTTTTTGTTAACCTCCCCTACTGTGTATCCAGTTTGACTACAAAACATGGGTTTTACATGAGCTCTTTCTCAGGTCCTACTCTGAGAGTCTCTTCTTATAAGTGGCAAGTTGTTGTTGTTGAGTCATGTCTGACTCTCCATGATCCCATTTAGGGTTTTCTTGGCAAAGCTAGGGGAGTGGTTCTACCATTTCCTTTTCCAGCTCATTTTACAGATGTGGAAACAGACAAGCAGGGTTGTGACTTGCCCAGGGTCACACAGTTACTAAGTGTCTTGAGGCCAGATTTGAACTTGGGAAGATGGGTCTTCTTGACTCCAGGCCTGGCACTCTATTCACTGTGCCATCCAGATGGTATAATGGATAGAGTGCCATCTTTTTAGTCAGAAAGACCTGAGTTTGAATCCCGTTTCACATACTGCATGTCCTCAGGCAAGTCACTTAATCTCTGCCTGCCTCAGTTTCTTCATGTGTAAAATAATAATAGCACCTACTTCCCAAGGTTGTTGTGAGGATAAAATAAGATAATATATTCCTAGTGCTTTGCAATCCTGTAAAGCCAAGCATGAGCAACTTTCCAGAGGACTGCTGCTGTGAATCTATTCACAGGTTCTAATCACATAGTATAGTGAGCTCTCTATTTATTCAGCAGTAAATTAAAGCAAAACATTCACAGAAACCAAAGTACAGCATTCACAATGTTATAATATAACAATTTATCACTAAAGTGGTCACATAGTTTTTACCAAAGTGGCCACATAGTTTTAAGCAAAAGATATCATTCAGTAAGTCTTTAACTCAATCATCTTTAAGGAGCAAGCCAGCCTCCTTAAAGGATGCAAAGTACAATCATTCAGTAAGTTCTTAACTCAGTCTTCTTTAAGGAGCAAACCTCCTTAAGGGACACAAAGTACAAAAGTAAAAATCCTCCACCCCTAGGTCACATTGTCTTAATCTCCTAGTCAAAAGTCTTCTTTTTTCTTGATTGGAGATTAGTTTCCAATCATCCCAAACTCAATCATCCTTAAGATGTACAAGGTACAATAGTACAAAGTTCTCCCACTCCTAGGCCACGGTAAATCATGATCTTCATCAGCATTAAGTACCCAAGGAGAGGTCTTTTCATCTTGACTCAAGGCTGGCGCCCAGATTCCACATTCCATGGTTCCTCTTCCATGGTCCCAGCTTTTGCTTGAATTTACCCAACTATCACCTGGATTCATAGGTAGGCAGCTCTCAGCCCCTCTTCCAGCTCCTTGTCCAGTTCCTTGTCCAGTCCCATACTAAAACTCACAGTGTCAAGTCCACCTCAAGTCCTTCATAGTTTCTGTTTCTGGAAAGACAAAAACTTAACAGAGCCAAAACAACATTCATGCACATTGCAGGCACCATCATCAATTCACTTTCTGCCTGTGAAATCAACACAGACCCACAAAGAAAGTGTGAGAACTCAACACAAATTGTCAGTATAGTCCTAGGACCTCTGAAATGCTCATCCAGGATTTCTGTAAACAGACAGCAAGAAAATCCTCTTTCAGGGCTTCCAGTAAGGTCCCAGAGTTTCTATACAAAATATTACAAACAAAAATCAACAGACAAGAACAGACAGAGTGCCACCACCACAGGTGTTCCCTTCTCAATTCTGCTCTCTCCCAACTGGTGCTCAGCTTTTTATCTCAGCTTTATATCCTCCCTGTTCCAGCCATCTCTTATGTCCTTCCTATCCCTGTCTTTAGCAAGTCCCTCCCACTTTGGGTTTCACAAAGTTCTGTTTCTTAACAAAGACTTAAAATAATCATGGGCAAGGCTCAAAAGAAACTTAAACTGAAACAAGGTGCTAATTAAATAGCTGATACAAGGCACTAAGTACTTCTTTGCTTGCCATTACAAACCCTTAAAGCATTATGTAAATGTTAGCTATTATTGAACATTACCTATTATCATTGAGACTGTTTGGCTTTGCTGTGAAAAAACATTGCAAGCTGTTTGCTTCCTTTGATGCCATTCCCTTAGTTTCCATCCATAAAATGAAAGGGTTAGACTAGATAATCTCCAGTGTCCTTTCCAATTCAATCCTATTAAATATGCTTTGTCATAGTGCCCATAACACCAGCTTAAGATGCCATCAAACCCTACTTCCTTTGGGACACTGGAAGGAAAGCCTTCATTCTGGCTCAGAGACTAAAGCCTTGACCCCAGGACAGGGCACATGTAACTCACAAGAGGGAAAGATGAATGATAATGATAAATCAACAGGTGGACAGCTGGAGTTCTGCTGGTTTTTCCACAGCACTGCTCTGCAGAACTAATCTAGGACCAGTGTATACTTTGGAAAAATATAGTGAACCAGACTGTCTGGTCTGCCAGCAAATGAGGAAGAGGTGCAGCTGGTGTGTTGACCCACAGTGTCAGCGGTGCAGCAGAGCAAGGAAGGGCTGAGGCCGCTATCCCCTCACTTCCCCTTGTGGTACTTTGACCCTGACACACTGCCTAAGGTTTTGAGACCACTGCTGCAAATTCAGTTTTCTAGCCTCCTCCTAGATGATAGAGTTGGTAATCCAGTGAATTTGAGGGGAGGGGTAACATAGCATATACTGTTTTGGAGGGAAATGGAGCCCGTCCACTTTCCTCCACGAGTATTGACATCACTGGCAGAATAGTGTATTGTTTCCCCTTAGGGCCCTTGATACCTCTTAATCACCATCATGTATAGTCCTGTCAGGGAATCAGAGTATCCTTTTGTTTAGAACTGGAAGACTCTTAACTACCATCTAAAATTTTATTTTACCGATGAGGAAACTGAAGACAGAAGTTACCTTAAAATTAAAATACATGAGGGTAATGAGCTATGGCTACAACTGATAGCTGGTATTGAGGTCTGCCTGGCTCTCCAGTCACATTTCTGCCCTCAGTCTCATTGTTTGGATCAGATGTAGATGAAATCTACATGTCATGTGCTGTGGGCCAAATTTAAAAAATGGTTTTAGCTTGCAGAGATGGCTTGCTTTGATCTTACTCCTGACACAAAGAATTTGGAGTTAGAGCACCTTAGTTCAAGTCCCACCACTGACACACAAGTAACAACTCTCTAGGCCTCAGTTTTCTCATCTGTAAGATAAGAAAGTTGGACTAGGTGATTTCTGAGGGTCTTTCTAACTCTAAATTCTATAATCTAGTGAATTACTGATTGGCCAATGGGAGCTTGATATGGAGACTGAGGGTACAGAGATGTCCTCAACATTAATCTGTCAGATGCACCTGACTCCAGGTTCATTACAAGGTGAGTTTGAGGTACTGCTGGTACATTTAGTTGGAGGAATCCAGTAAGCTGGGGGAAATTCAGGTATGGAAATGATTAGAGTTAGAGGCATAAGTTTGGGAGAGGTATAGTGTTAGCAATATTAATTAAATTGCAATTCTTCTGATAGAAGGAATTGTGCCTCTTATTTTTCATTTCTTCAACAGTATCCAGCACATAGATTTTTAAATAATAATATACTCTATATAGTACTTTAGGATACGTTTTTTCAATTGATCTCAATGATCCTGTGAAATAAATACTTCAGGGATCATTATCCTCATTTTGCATGTAAGGAAACTGATATTCAGAAAAGATAAATGACTTGTCCACAGTTGCATAGACATTATGCATTGGAAGTAAAATTTGAATCCAGATCTCCCTTGATAGCAAGTCAGATATGCTTCCCACAAAAACACAGTGCCCTTCTAGAGACTTAGAATCATTGGATATTAGGAAATGATATTACAGGCTATTAGACCCAATTTACTAATTTTATAGAAAAGTAAAGTGAAACTCTGAGCAGTTAAGTGACTTGCCTATGGTCACATAGTTAGTTAGGGGTAGGAAGAACTGGGACTAGAAGACAATCTTCTTCACTCAGGGTCAGAGGTCACAGATTTAGATCTGGAAGATAGTCTCAAAGGTCATCTAAGACCAGGGGTTCTCAAACTTTTTTGTTCTTAGCACCCTTTTGCATCACTAAAAATTATTGAGGACTCCCCCCAAAACTTTTGTTTACATGAGTTATGGCTACTGATTTTTAATCATGTTAAAATTTTCAGCATCTTAATAGTGTTATAAAAATAGTTTTGACCCCTTAGACCTGCCCCAAAAGGTCTTGAAGATCTCTCAGACTCCCTGGACCACATTTTAAGAACCACTGATCCAGACCTTTCAACCTCCTCATTTGACAGTTGTTGAGGATCAGAGGCTAGGGATGTCAGGTGATTTCCCCAATGTCAGTGGCAAAGTCAGAATCTGAACCCAGGTCCTCCAATTCCAAATCGAGTGCTTATACTGTTGTATTATATTGCCTTTCCTCTGATCTGTCCACTCTATCAAGCTGTCCTCCCTCTCAGGCTCTCGATAAATTTATGTTTGATGGATTAGGGAATGTTTAGACTCTGTGGAAGATCAAACTGTTTCATGTACCCTTAAAAATTTTAGAGGAATTTATTCATAATTAACCAAGTTACCATATTGATCTGAATATAGTCTATTCCCTAAGAATGACACTTTTAAAATTAAAAAATATATAAACTAAGAAAATAGCATTTATCAGTTCATTGAATGAGTGAAATATTCAAGTTTTAATGCAAGCCAGATTAGGGAAACAAGTATGGCCTATATTTGGAACAAAACTATCAAACATTGTTACCTGTTCATTAAAGAAGGTCCCCTCTGGAACTCATACTAGGCAACACTGTTAGCCTAGTTTTAGTTAATGTGTATACTGTACTTAAGAGGCAAAGACCTGCTTTTCATTAAAAAAAAATTCTACAATTTTGAATGGCACTAATAATTCAGATTGATCTTTTTCAATTTTTTTTTAAATTAGTGACATTAGATTGAATAATATGTTCTCCCACGACTACAGCATCAATAAGATCCAGTGTGCTCTGTGAAAATGAAATGTCTTTCTGTCTTGGGGACAACTTAGCAGACCCAGCTCTTTGTAGAAACAGAGCCAGAAAGCCCCACCTTTGAATTCTGGTACAGGGTATGTGCAGACTTCTCTTTAGGGTATTTACAATATGAACAGCCATTTAGGTTCCAAGGGAATACTGGATGAAAAATCTCTCCCCCATTAAAGAATTGTATTTTTCCTTTCTTTGTACCCGCAGCATTAGATAAAGTGCTTGGCACATAGTGGGTGCTTAATAAATGTAACAATGACTATTGTCATATGTTTATATAGACACATGATAGAAAAGTGGCATTAAGGAGGCAAATGCCCAGTACCATAGCCTTTATCTTATATGAGGACCCACAGGCATTCAGATTGTACTTTTGGGTTTTCAAAGTGTTTACCTGAAAGCATGCTTTTTACCAATGAGTGTCAGAAAAGTGAGGTGACCTGCTAAGTAGCTACCAGAGCTATGTCTTGAATCCATATCCTCCTGACTCCAAGTCCAGCCTATTTTATTTTGTACTATAGATTCTCCTTTCTCTTCCCCTTCTCGTGCAAACAAATATTAATTATAAACAAATGATGTACTATTTATAAATTATTCTTATATATTCAGTAAAGCAGGCTTTCTAAAGACCCTGAAAAATAAGCAACATTTATATCAATATACAAATTTATTTTGTGATCATGTTAATTTTTTTTTAACAAATCAAAACTGTTCTAGGTTAAAAACTCAAATCCAGAAAAAAAAAATTTTTTTAAACCAAACCAAAAAACTTTGCTACTTAAAACAACAGGCCTCTTAGAATCTAAAGCCTTAGGCTATGGAACCACTTAGGACCTAAAGCTTTTGCCTAGGGCTCTTCACATAGAAAATCTTACATAAAAACTGTCATTAAGAAAAAAATGGATAGCCCTTGAGGCAAAATACCATAAGACCTCAAAACTAAGGTAAAAAAAAATTAAAGTATTTTTAAAAATCAAAAAGTAACTTCTTTCAAAAATAAGTGACCAACATTTATTACATTATTCCTGTGGACTGGCTCCCACATGTAAGATATGTTTGTTTACATAGCTAAATGTATAAATGCAGTTTTTGGCATCATAGATAGATATATCTGAAAGAAAAGAACCTGTACTATCTGAAAGCATCGAGAAGACTAATACAGGGTCGGGAAAAGGAAAACAGGTCGTAGGGGGCTTCAAGGCTGAGTGTTCTTTTTTCCAAGCCCTGAGAGTGGTTTCTCATTAAAATTTTATCTGTCTCCATCCCAGAAATATGTCTGGTCTAAGGGCATGATTTTGGGGGATTCAGAAGGAAAGCTGCTTCTCTGGCTGTTCTAAATGGGGGAGAATAGCCCTTAACTTACTTGTCAAGTCAAATAAAGTCAGCAAGTATAACACCTCCTATGTGCCACTCACACATTGTGCTAAGCCCTAGAGATAAAAAATGGGGCAGAAGAAAGTCCCTGCTCTCAAGGAGCTCACAGTCTGATGGGGGAGAAAACATGTAGACAATTATGTACAATCAAGCAATAATATTAATAATCAGTAATCAATAAACATTAACATTCTACTATGTGCCAGGCACTCTGTTGGTTGCTGGGGATGCAAAAAGACAATTCCAGCCCACAAGGAGCTTATAATCTAATGGGAGAAACAACATACAAACAATTATATACAAAGCACATTATGTATAGGATAAGTAAGAAATAATTAACAGAAGGAAGGCACTGGAATTAATTGAGGTTGGGGAAAGCTTCCTGCAGAAAGTGAGCTTTTAGTTTGGACTGTCAACCCCAGAGTTCAGTCCAAGAAAGATGAACAGAATTAGATTATATGCATGTTTTATTTCTCTTAAGCTGGTGGCATGCATGTGGAGCTGCAGTTGGAACTGAATTTGTGAAAGGGTTAGATGAGGGGGATTATAAACCCATAAAACAAGGAAGTGTCCCTTAGTCAGGATTTCTGTGCAAGCTTAGTCTGGTCTTGTGGTTGCTGGTACAGCAGGAGCATTGTGGGTTCACTCAGGAAGCATTGCAGAGGATTGTTGTATGTCAGTCCAGAAAGGCTCAAATGGTCCTCTCTGATTGACCAGTCCAGGTTGTCAGCCTTCTTTGGGTGATGAGGGGCTCAAGAGGGTTTTACAGGACTTAAAGGAAACAAGGGAGGTCAGTAGTGAGAGTAGAAGAAGGAGAGTGTTCCAAGTATGGGACACAGTCAGAGAGAATGCCTGGAGATGGAGTGTCTTGTTACTGAATAGCCAGGAAGTCCTTGGATTAAAAAGTACATGTTGAAGATGTAAGAAGACTGGAAAGGTAGGAGGGGGCTTTGAATGCCAAAGAGAGCATTTTGTATAATTGATTCTAGAGACAGTAGGAAGCTATTGGAATTTATTGAGTAGGAGAATGACATAATGGAACCTGTGTTTTAGGAAAATCACTTTGGTGGTTGAATGGATAGACTGAAGTGGGGAGAGACTTAAGACAGACTCACTAGCAGGCAGGTTATTGCAATAATTCAAGTGTGAGGTGATGAGGGCCTGCACTAGAGTGTCAGAGGAGAGAAGGGAACTTATTTGAGAGATGTTACAAAGGTGAAATCAATAGACCTTGGCAAAAGATCAAAATTGGGGGTGAGAAATAGTGAGGAATACAGTATAACTGCTAGATTATGAGCCTGAAGGACTGGGAGGATGGTGTTACCCTCTGTACTATTAGGGAAGATAAGAGGGGAAGAAGATTTAGGGGGAAAGATAGTGAGCTCTGTTTTGGACATATTGAGTTTAAAATGTCTACTGGAATCCAGTTCAAGATGGCAGCTAGAGAGCCAAGATTTGATGTCAGCAGAGAGTAGATTGATTTGAGAGTCATCAACATAGAGATAGTAATTAAATCCATGAGAGCTAACAAGATCACCAAATGAAATTGTAGGGACAACTAGGTGGCACAGTGGCTAGAGTTCTGGGCCTATAGTCAGGAAGACTCATCTTCATGTGTTCAAATCTGGCTTGCTAGTCACTTACTAGCTATGTGACTCTGGGCAAATCACTTAACTGTTTGCCTTAGTTTCCTCATCTGTAAAATGAGCCAGAGAAGGAAATGACAAACCACTCCAGTATCTTTGCCAAGAAAACCCCAAATGGAATCACAGAGACTTAGACAATACTGAAACTACTGAACAACAATGAAAGAGAAGAGAAGAGGGCCCAGAATAGAACCCTGAGGGACACCTATAGATAGAGGGTGTGATCTGGAAGAGCATCCAGGAGACTGAGGAGGAATAGTCGGGGTAAATTGTAGGTAATCATCAGAGACAAGACACATTAAAGGAAATCGGGAAAAGTTTCTTGGAGAAGCTGGAATTTTAGCTGGGACTTGAAGGAAACCAGTTAAGCTTTACGGTAGAGATGAGGAGGGTGAGAATCCCAGGCATGGTGCACTAGAAGGAATACAGTAGCCTCCCTTCCCACTAAACTAAGAAGCTCTGAAGAAGCTTGAAAATCTTTGACAGGGAAGATGAGTCACCAGGCCAAAGTAAGGCTACCCAAGTTCCCTTTCTGAAGCCCCGTTTTCAGCCAGTAGAGAGCAAGTGGGTAATGTGAATATCAGATGACCTCCAATTCCCAGGCTCAGTAGCATGAATCAGCACTAATACCCAGGTCCAGGTTCCTCACTTCCTTCCCCCAATACCTGATCCTGTTAGATAAGAACTATATAAAAACCCATCAGACTTCGCTGATTTTGGAGAGGGTGTTGCATTCCCTCTGGGGGCTCTGGAGAGGTCCCAATTCAACCTGGTGTTCAGCAGTCCTGTTTCCATCATTCATTTGCCTTTAATAAAGCTGACTTGCTTTAATGTTGTGAGTCCCATGTTTTCTTGTGCAGGAATAGTGGTATTCTGAACCTTCAGAATCTTCCTTAGTTGCTATTAAGAGACTGGTAGCCAGTAAAAATGCCCAGACTTGGGATCTGGAATATTTTATATGATAAGAAACAAGGAGGCCAGAGTTACTGTATCACAGAGTACACGGAAGTAATGTATCAGAAGACTGGAAGAGTAGTAGGGGGGCCAGGTTGTGAACAGTTTAAAAGTCAAATGGAAATTTTTATATTTAATCTTGGAAGTGAAAGGGAGCCACAGGAGATTCTTAAATAGCGGGGTGACATCATCAGACTGCATTTTAGGAAGCTAACCCTAAACCTAACCCATTGTTAACTGGCTTGACCTGGTCAGAGATCCAGCAAAGGAGATTAATGAGTCATCAGGCAGATAGGAAGAAAACCAGGAAGGAGTGATGTCCAGAAACCTAGACAAAGAGACTATCGGGGAGAAGAGAATGATCAGTAGTGTCAAAGGCTGCAGACAGGTGAAGGACAAGGATTGAGATAATTTGTAACTTTGGAGAGGGCCTTTCAGTTGAATGATAAGGTCAGAAGCTAGATTGTAGAGAGTTAAGAAAAGAGTAAGAAGAAAGGAAGTGGAGGCATTGATTCTAGATGGTCTTCTCAAGGAGTTCAGCTACAAAAAAAGAGATAGGAGATGAGAGTTGTCCCTTTCCACAAAAGGCTAATCATACAGAAGACCATCACAAATAGCAGAGTACATAAACCCATTTCCCCAAGACAGAAGCAAACAAAAATTGGAATTTTACAGATTAGAATGTACCAAAAAATACACAATTGTGAATGATTTATTCACAGTCACAATCATGATCTTGAGTGAAATGCAACCATAGTTCAAACAAGAAGGGCCTGATCTCACCTTAGGGAAAGACTCCCAGTGTCTTACTTGAAATGTGGAACATGTTGAGGATCCAATCTTTCCTGCATGCTTGAAGCTTCCAAAGTCTTTCTCTCCTCCTTGGAGTGCTTGCTGTCTCTGTGTTTGTCCCAAACAGTATCTGGAACTACAAGAGTCTGTCTGCTAAGAAACTGCCATCAACTTCCACCCCTTTTGTAGGTACAAAGCATTCTCACCACCAGTTAGGAGTCATGTCTCCCTCTGCAAATACAGAACCATGCAAAAGTGCCCCTGGTTTGGTTATGTTGATACTTTTCTATACTTAATCAATATCTCACTATAACTTATCCATACTTCTTTAAGGTTTTTATCTTCAGCATCATTAAATATTGGAGGCAGCTAGGTGGCTCAGTAAATAGAGTACCAGACCTAGAGTCAGGAAGACCTGAGTTCAAATCTATCCTTAGGCATTTATTAATTGTGTGACCATGGGCCATGGACAAGTCACTTCAGCCTCTGTTTGCCTTAATCAAGCTCCTGTCTCCTGTTGGCCTATCCTATTCTCTTGCTCTTTTATTTCTTTCTGAATTTAGAAGGCACATATGTATATATATATATTTCCCTCTTCAACTCATTCCTGAGGAGAGTAAGGTTCTCTCTCTTCTTAGCTTCTTCTGTATCAATTTTTCCTTTTATGACTCATTTGTATGAGGTAATTACTCCTTTTGTATTTCTCCCTACACAATTTTATTTTTTTAAGAATCACCCTCATCATACTATGTGCAGCTTAAGCCTTTCTTTCAAACTACCCAGATATAAATGACAATCACAATAGAGCTGACAATATTTTCACATATAACAAGTAAATAATTTGACCTTATTGAGTCCTTTATATTTGGTCTTTAATGTTTGCCTTATATTTCTCCTGGATATTATATGACAAATTTTCCCTTAAGTTCTGGAGTTTTTGTCACAAAAATCTGAAAGTCTTTTAGTTCATTAAATATCCCTTTTTTCCATTCAGAATTATACTTAATTTTGCTGGGTAAGTTACCCTTGGTCATAACTCCAGCTCTTTTGCCTTATGGAATAGAGTATTCCAAAATCTATGGTCTTTTAATGTAGTAGCTGGTAGACCTTATATAATCCTTGTTGTAGCTCCATGATATTTAAATTTCTTTTTTTTTCTTGTTGCTTCTAGTATTTTCTCCCTAACCTGAGAACTTTAAAACTTGGCTATGATATTCCTATAAATTTTCTTCCTGGGATCTCTTTCAGGTGGTTATCAGTGGATTTTTTTTTCTATTTCTGCTTTGCCTTCTTGTTCTAGAACCTGAGGGCAATTTTCCTTGATAATTTTTTGTAATATTATATCAATATTCTTTTTTATCATATTTTTCAGGTAGTCTAACTATTTTTATATTTTTCTCCTCAATCTGTTCTTTAGATCAGTTGTTTTTCTGATGAGATATTTTACTTTCTCTTCTATTTTTACATTCTTTTGATTTTATAATTTCTTGATGTCTTAGAAAGTCATTAGCCTCCCCTTACCCAATTCTAGTTTTCAAGACATTGTTTTCCTCCTTAAGTTTTTGATTTTTCATAGTTATTATCTATGGTTGAGTTCTTTCTCCTTTGCTTATTCTTTTATTTATTTGTTTCTTGTTTTATTTTTTTTTTCTGTAATCAAGTTGTAGTCCTGAGGTATGGGGAATGATGTACCAAGAGTCTCAGGTACATCTTACTGTTATTTTCTGAGGTCTTTCTCATAGCTCAACCTTGGGCTCTCTTCTCCACTCCTAGGCCATGGCTATGGCCCCCAGCCACACTATGCCACGACTGATCTTACTCTTTGCCCTCCCTCCAGTGGCTGCAAACTGCAGCTGCCCTCTCTGCCCCTGCACTGAACCTAGGGACTCTATTCTCCTGCAAGTGCCCACAGCTAACAGGGTCCTCACCCCTTACTACTACACTCACCAGATATGTAGTGACTCCTTCTCCCTGCAACCACACTCTGAGAAGTATTTGCTTAGCACAGCTGTGCTTGGTGTCCCTTCAGTGGAAAGTTCTTTAATCTTGTACTCAGACTTCAGACCCCAACAGCCTGCAAAATGAAAGTTTCTAAGACTGAGGCTTCCTCTCAAGCCACCTGCCCCCAGGGCTTGTTGTTTCTTGATTCTGTAGAGTTGGCCTGGGGATGTTTGCACTTCTCTTTGGCCAAACCTACACCCCAGGAGATTGGGTCTTTCCTGCGCATCCTCAGATTGTTTTAGGAGGACAGCTACTTTCTCTCATGTTTATTTCTGCTGCTCTAAGGCAAAATTCTGCCTTTTTTTTTTTTTTTTTGTGGAGGAGAGTTGGAGAGCTGAAAGTTTCTTAACCTATTTTGCCATCTTCCCAGAATCCTCTCCTTGAATGCTTTGAAATTTTTTTTTTGAATGAGTTGTTAAAATCTGGGTAAATTATATCTGCAATTTCCCCCTGATTGACTAATAGGGGGAAGGAAAAGGGAGTTAGCATTAGCATAGCATCATATTATCTCTTTTGATACTTACAAAAGACCTTCAAGGTAGGTGCTATTATTATCCCCATTTTACAGACAAGGAAACTGAGATGCTTAAGTAACTTGCCCAGGGTCACATAGCTAATAATCATCTGAGGCTGAATTTGAACTTAGGTCTTCCTGACTCCAAGTCCAATGCTCTAAATGTATCAAAGAAGGAAACAGAGTTAGACTGGCAGGACCTAGTATGTGATGTCAAAGATCACTAGCTCTGGACTCAGACAACCTAGGTTCATAAACCCACTTCTGAAATTTGCTACCTATATAATCTGGGCAAATGACTTTTCTTCTCTGGGCCTCAGTTTCCACAGTTGTAAAATAAGAGGGGCGGATTTGATAGGGTCTAGGTGTTCATTAACCATCTTTTAAAATAATATGTTCTAGAAATGAGAGGAGAAAGTCAGAGTGACTTCAGGACTGAAACTCCTTCCTATGTTCTCTGCCCCTTTAGAGCATTTAGAAAGACAAATAGCAGGAAGAGAGACAAGGAATGAGTTTGCAGTCATAGGATTTGAAGGGAGGGGGTGAAAATGGCAGCTGTAAAATCAGTCTAAGGCAGCCGAGGTAGAGAAGGCTGGTCACTTGCCACACCGTGCTTCCTGGGGAATACCAGACTTTTAGCCCTTTCCCCTTAGCAGCTAAGGAGTCTCTTCATCATTTCCTTCCAGCTCTCATCCTAGGATCTCAGTCTTCTGAGAGACAAAAGAGCTGGGTGGTAGGGTTAGTGCAATTACTGCCCAAGGTAAACTCAGCAGTGGTAAAAGCTGAAGGAGACACCAGGAGGGGCTAATTTATTTGGTAAACAGGATTTGCAAGTATGATGAGGCTCCCATGGTGGACTGTCTTTAGATCATTCATCAATTCAGTCTTGCCAGAGGCTATAGCCTGGCTGCTGTTAGCCTCTTTTATGTTGTTAGTATGTTCTCTTACATTAGATTTGGACTTCATTTAGCATGATGTGAGCAAAAGGAAATTTAGTTGCAAATGAAAGTTGTTTGTGTGTGTGAACATGGCTGGGCTTGTGGCTGGTGTCCCAGTCTAGGAAAGACACCAGCTGGTGACCTGTTGGCAACCAGATTCCTCCATGGATGACTCCTGGGAGTACTGGGGACCAATATGCAAAGCTGCACTTTCCCTTCCTTCTGGTGGATATTTTCAGTTTATGTATGTCCTGGTGGCACAATTGCAAGTCCCTCCTTCTCTCCGTGACATTCCGATGGTGAGGCTGCTGTGACCTTTCCTCTGGGATGAGAAGGGATGGGTGGAAGTGGGCTTACTGTACCTGGCATGGTTTTCATAGTACCGTTATCCCTTCCACATCATGGGGGCTAGGGGTGTGGTGCCCCTACAATCTGGAAAATCTGCATAAAACTTTTTGGCCTTCCTTTCATAGCAGAGAAGAAGTCTGAATTAGTAAGGCCTTAAAAGATAAAATATGTTAATATTATATAATACTGTACATATATTTTATTCATTTCTGAGTTTCTAAACTTTTCCTGTGTTGTCTGGTGTTATTCGTGTGTCATTTGTGGCTTCTGTAAAACTCCCCCCAAATCTTCATTTCATTTTTTAGGCTGCCCCATGATATATTGAAACCACAATGGGGAAAGTCATTATATAGAAAGGATAGCTGTAGTTCCCTAGCCCCACACACCCCCATTTTTTTCCCTTTGACTGCTAGGTATCCCAACTTGGTCAAGATGATAGTCATCTGTGTAGTCATAAATGTTAGAGCTAGAAATGACCTTAGAACTTCAAGTATGGAATTCCACAGCTGGAAGGGGCATTGGAAGACACTTGGGGAATTCATATAATTCAGTCTTCTCATTTTCAAGGGGGAAGCATGTAGGAGGGGGATTTCATCAGCAAGGTAACCTTTGGGGGGTGAAAATTCCTTTCACTCAGTCAGTCAGCAAGTGTTTATCAAATGCGTACTATGTAAACCATCATCTTGTCTATATTTTAGTCTTAAAAGTTGTCTAGGGGACCAAGCAGTTAAGTGACTTTCCTGTGGCTAGAATGTGTCAGAGACAAGACTTGAATCTCAAGTCTTCCTGATTCCAAAGCAGCCTCCTTTCTTCTTTACCAGGCTGCCTCTCTCCTCTTGTTTCATAGGTGAGGAAACTGTACTAAGGGAATGCAGAGGGCTGTATTGTATTCTTTCTTCAGAGTTGAAGCTCCAAGAACATTGTTCCATTTTGAAAATCTTAAAATGAAAAATTTTCTCAATAAATGTGATCTTGTTTATTTTTGTTTTACTATTATTGAATAAATCACAATGAGGAAATAATGTAGCAACAAAGGAGAAAACACATAATGAAGAATTGACTACAAATTAAAATATTTTCCATTCCCAACTCTGCTATTAATTAAATTCATGTGACATTGGGCAGGTCAGTTTTCACAACTCTGAGATTCGGTTTCCTTATCTTTAAAATGAGACTTACAAAGGGGCATTAGTCAAGCCCCCTTCCAGCACTCTCATGCTATGTTCTAAGGTCCTTTCCAGCTCTGACTCTGTATTCTAAGATCCCTTCTAACACTAACATTTGATGACCTAAGATGCCTCCTAGCTCTGACATTCTATGTTCTAAACCTCTTCCAGCCAACAGTAATATTTTATGCTCTAAGACACTTTCCAGCATGAATATTCATTATTCTAGGTACATTCTAGCTCTCACATTTTACATTATTTTTCGGTTTTAACATTCTCTGGTTCTCTGTGGTACCACATTCATGTCTAATGCTTCAATTTGGATTTTTTACTTGAGTGAAATTAGGTAGATTTGGTTAGTTGATTGTTTTCTATGCTCAGACAGGACCAAAATGACACCACTATGTCAGAGTCAATGCACAGTGTGTCCTCTTGTGGCTGATCAGACCAATATGAGCTTGGAAGGCTCTATCTACCATAGGTTGAGAACAAATATTAACATTTGGAGTGGTGATATCTCTAAATTGGTGCATTTCCCATTTCTTTTGAGCTCTTGCAAGTCTTCTTTGTTCATAGAGTACAGTGCTTTCTTTGATGTGGACACACCATGCTGGACAGTCCTGTGTCAGTGTCACCCATGTCTCACAATAGATTCCAAAGCTCTTCTGAGAGACCTTGAGATTGTCCTTGTATTGCTTCCTCTGACCTTGGTACGAGCTCTTGCCTTGTGTGAGTTTTCCATGAAATAAGCCTTTTAGTCAAATGCACATTTGGCATTTGAACAACGTTGCCAGTCCATTGGAGTTGTGCTCTCTGCAGTACAGTTTGAATGTTTGACAGTTCAGCTGGAGAAAGGAGTTCAGTGTCCAATACCTTCTCTTGCCAGGTGATCTTCAGAACCTTCCTAAGACAATCCAAATGGAAGTGGTTCAGATTTTTGGCATACCACTGGTAGACTGTTCAGGTTTCACAGGTGTACAACAATGAGGTCAGGATGATGGCTCCATAGTTTGGTAGATAGCCTAATACTTCTTCTCTCCCACACTTTCCTCTGCAGTCTCCCAAACACTAAGTAAACTCTGGCAATGTGTGTATCAACCTCATCATCTATGTGGATATCCATGGAAAGAATACTGCCAAGGAAAGTGAACTTATCCACAGCATTCAAAATTCACATATGGATAGTGGGGTACTAGCTGGTGGAGAACCTCTATTTTCTTATTTTATTTTATTTTTTTGCCTTTTGGAGGGCAATTGGGGTTAAGTAACTTGACCAAGGTTATACGGCTAGTTTTGTGTGTGTGTGTGTGTGTGTGTGTGTTGTGTCTGAGGCTGGAGCAACTTCTATTTTCTTGTTAATTGTCAGGCTGACATTAGCACAAGCAGAAGAGTATCAACCCATACTCTGTTGCATCTCAGTGTCAGAAACTGCATTAAGTGTAGGATCATCTACATACAAAAAGTCTGGCACCAGCTCTCCCTCTTCTTTTTTTTTTTTAAGCAATTGGGGTTAAGTAACTTGCTCAAGGTTACACAGCCAGTTATTTCTGGGTGTGGTGTTATGTATCTGAGCCTGGATTTGATCCCCAGGTCATCCTGACACTGGAGCCGGTGCTCTTACTCGCTGAGCCACCTGGCCACACCTAAGCAATTGGGGTTAAGTAACTTGCTCAAGGTTACACAGCCAGGTGTTAGCTCTCCCTCTTCTTTAGTCTTGGCTTGTAGACTCTTCAAATCAGATAATTTATCAACAGTGTTGTTAGCTGAACTTGATGACATTTTTGTCCTTGTTGAAGACATCTGACCTGCTAAAAAGCATGGGAGTGAGCAAGCACACAGTCCTGCTTCATTTCACTGGTTACTGGGAAAGCTCGAGAGCACTATCCATTATCCAGAACCTGTACAAGCATGCCATCATGGAAATGGCATACAATACCGATAAACTTCTCTAGGCAGCCAAATTTTGCCTTAATCTTCCATAAGCCCTAATGATTGACAATATCAAAAGCTTTGGTCAAATTGTGCATGGACCTGTTCTGCTCCTGGTATATCTCCTGGAGTTGTTGGGTAGCAAACACCACAGTGACTATTCCTTGGCCCTTTCTGAAGCCACACTGGCTCTCAGGTAAACGACCATCTTCCAGGTGAACGCTTAACCTATTAAGGAGGACTCTGGTTAGAATTTTATTGGTAATGACTAAATTTAGGTAAATTTACTGCCTCTTCAGAGGAACTTAAGAGGAAGATTTCTTCCTGATTTCTTCATCACAGAAGGAGTTACTGTGGAAACTGGCAGGGTCTGAGCTTACATCTCAAGGGAACCCTGAGCCTTGGATCACAGGATTTTATAACTAGAGCTGGAAGGGCCCTAAAAGGCCATCTAGTGCAACCCTCATTTTATAGATGAAGAAACAGAACCAAGGAGGTTAAATGAATTGACCCAGGTCACATAATAAACACCAAAACTAGGATTTGAACTCAAGTCTTCTGACTTTTAAACTACTTGTGGCTGTGGAGAATTGCTGAATTACAGTGTTCCCTGAGAGATGCTTTGGGCTGTAGGAATTTCTCACTATTCTGACTCCCTACAGTTATTAGAACTTTGTTTAGCATTCTTCAGCTATGGTTGCATGGTATCGTTTTTGTTTGTACAAGCAGCTGCGGTTTATTCATATAAAAATCTGCATTAAAAATACCATTTCCATAGCTCTCTAAAACACTTT
Organism: Petaurus breviceps papuanus; assembly: GCF_028583685.1. NCBI lineage: Eukaryota > Metazoa > Chordata > Mammalia > Diprotodontia > Petauridae > Petaurus > Petaurus breviceps. The sequence continues at coordinate 28,891,451 of NW_027185698.1, read as the reverse complement.
CCTCATAACTTTGTTCCATGAGTTGTATGCATACTATTTCCCCCATTTTACAGATGATGAAAGGCTAAGTAAGTTAACCATGGTCAGATGCTAGTAATCTCCAGAAGTAGGATTTGAAATCTCCTGACTCCAGAGCCAAGATTCTTTCCGTTACATCATGCTACTGATCTAAATGAGTTTTGTTCTGTTGGTGCACATACTCTGGAATTCCTAGGAACTCTGATGAGTAGTGTTCCTCATAAAATAGAAAATAATGGGGCCATCTCTACAGAACTTCAGAGTATGCCCTTCCACTTATGTATAACTTACAAATCTGTTGTTCTGAAAGAGTAAAAATGGAATGAAAAAGAAATTCTGTGCACAGCAAACAAGACTTCTGAAATAGACAAACTTAAATTTTAGACTGTTCCCTTCCCCAGCTATGACTTTTGATTTTCCTTAGAAAATCAACAAGAATCCTGGTCCCCTTATCCCTCAGAATCAATCAGTTATCTTTTTTTAAGCCTGACAAGGATCCTCCAACATGCATGGATGGTGCAGTACTGGACTTATCAAAGCATGCTGATGTAAAATTAAATCCCGGTTTGTGCTTGTCAAAGCATAATAATTGAAATGTTTTGATGGCAGGCAGTGCCTTGACCAAAATCAGAGCTCTGAACCTGAGATTGAAAAGTGTAACTGATTATATTTCCTATTCATTACAAGTCATTTGGCTCATGAGTAGTATGTGGTCATCTCCCTTCCCTCCTCCTTTTTCTCTTACTCCACAAAAGAATCTGAAATTTCCTTCTTAAAGGAATTTACTTTCTTTTCTTTGGATAGAAGCATAGATGTTAGTTCATCCTCACCAGATAGAGTTCATTTATACAAAATTGGCTAGACAGCCATCAGACTTTGTTGATTTTCCACACTTAGAGATTTGGAGGCTAAAGGTCAGAGGAAAGAGGAAAGACTTGTCTTTCATGAGACATTAGGAAGCCTGCAAGATATGAGTTGGACTCCTGTCTCTTCCCGTTAATTACTTATTTTATGACTTTGGCCAAGCCCTTTCCCTCTCTGGTTTTCATTTTTCTCATCTTTAAGAATATTTGAAAAATCCTAAAGATTCAACTAAAAGGTTAGGGTAAACAATAATTTTAGTAAAGTAGAAGGATATGAAATAAATGCACATAAATCATCAGCATTTCTATTAACAAAGCCCTGCAAAAAGAGAAGGTAAGAGATTTGATATCTGGGAGTATGCCTGCCAAGACAAACACAGGAATTATATGAACCTAATTATAAAACACTTTTTATACAAATAAAGTCAGATTTAAGTAATTGGAAAAATATTAATTGCTCATGGGTGGGCCAAACCAATAAAATAAAACAAAACTGACAATTCTACCTAAATTAATCTACTTTTTCAGTGCTATCCAAATTAATCTACTTATTCAGGGCCATACCAATTAAATTGCCAAAAAATTATTTAATTGAGCTAGATAAAATAAAAATAAAATTCATTTGAAAGGTCTATAATATCAGAGGAATTAATGAAAAAATGTAAAGAAAGGAGGTTTGGCAGTGACAGAGCTTAAACTGTATTATATGGCAGTAATTATCAAAATTGTCTACTACTGGCTAAGAAATATAATGATAGATCGATGGAATAGAATAGATATATAATACACAGCAGTAAATTACCCTGTGTTTGTTAAATGTAAAGATTTAAGTTTTTTGGATAAAAAATTATAATTTGGTAAAAACTCCTGTGAAAATTGGAAAGTGGTCTGGCAGAAATTAGGTATAGACCAATACCATCATTTACCAAGATAAAGCCAAAAGAGATACATGACCTAGACATAAAGGGAGATATCATAGTAAATTAGGAGAACATGGAGCATATTACTTATCAGATTTTTTGAATAGGAGAAGAATTTATGAATATACAAGAGATAGCAAACATTGTGAGATGTAAAATGGGTAATTTCAATTGTATTAAATTAAAAAGATTTTGCACAAATAAAACCAATGTAACCAAGATGAAAAGGAAAGCTGAAAATTAGGAAAAAAATTTATAGACAGTTTCTTGGATGATGGCCTTATATCTCAAGTATATATAGAGAGAATTTTGTTAAATTTATATGAATGAATCTTTCCCCAATTGATAAATGGTCAAGGGATATGAACAGGCAAATTTTCAGGCAATTTATGTAGTCACATGAAAAATGCTGTCAATCATTATAGATAAGAGAAATGCAAATTAAAGCAACTTTGGGATAATATCTCATACCTATCAGATTGACAAAAATGATAGAAAGGTAAAATAACAAATGTTGGAAGGGATGTGGAAAAATTGGGACAGTACCACCCTGTGAACTGATCTAACCCTTTTGGAGAGCTATTTAGAACTATGTCCAAAGAGCTATAAAACTGTATACCTTTGGCCCAGCAACACCACAATTATATTTATTTCTCAAGGTAATCAGGGGAAAAGGAAAAAAACCTATATGTTGGAAAATATATCATCTTTCTTTGTAGTGGCAAATAACTGTAAATTGAAGGAATGCACATCAATTGGGGAATGGTTAAATAATTTGTGCTATATGATTGTGACCAAATACCACTCTGCTGTAAGAAATGATGAGCAGATTGATTTTCAAAAAGCATACAAAGACTTGCATGGACTAATGAAGAGTGAAATGAGCAGGACCAAGAGAACATTGTAACAGTAATATTGTTCAAAGAGTAACTATGAATGACTAAGCTGTTCTCAATTATATGAGTATTCAAATCAGCTACAAAAGACCTATGAAAGAAAATGGCATCTAGTATGTATTGTGTGATTTCACATATATACCTGTGTAAATGTTGGCCTTCTCCTCTGTGGGGTTGGGAAGGAGGGAAACAGCTTGGATTTGAAATGTAACTAAAAAATTAAATACATGTGTTTATAAACACACACACATATGTGCATATATATGTATATAAGAAAACATAAAGACATATCTCTCTTTCTTCTTGGTAGGTAGAAGAATGACCATAGGGCAGAATGTGGCAGACATATTCTGTTGGATAGGATCTGTATAAATTGTTTCTGTTTAACTGATTTTCCTTATTACAATAGTGGCTTCAGTGTGTAGTGGTAGAGTGGAATGAGCAATATGATGTACAAAAAAAAGCCATCAATAAAACATTTTAAAAATAGAACACATATGCCAAACTAATCTCATTTCATTTTCTGGCAGGGTTTTTAGTCTGAGGCATTAGGGAAATTACTTAGAATTAGTATATATAGATTTCAAAAAAAGCTTTTGATAAATTCTCTCATGCTACTTTTGTGGACAAGATGGAGAGATGGGGACTAGATGGTAGTATAATTAAATGGATTTGGAACTTATTAAGTAACCAGTTCTTAAATGTAGTAATTATTTGATGTCATCTTGGAGTGACCAGGAATCTGTCCTTGATGGTCAAGATTTTTATCAATGACTTGCATGATGGTATAGATGTCATATTGGCAAATTAGTAGATAATACTAATCTGGGGGACATAATTAACATTTTAAATGACAAGTCAGTGTCCAGAAATAAAATTTTAAATAAATTTTTATTGATACATTCTGTTTCTATATCATCTAGATTTCTTTCAACATTGCTTCCCCCCTAGAAACCATTCCTTATAACAAAATAATTTTTAAAAGAAGAGAAAAAATGATCAAATTAATCAATATATAAAAAATAACATTATATGCAACATTACATACCTGTGAACTCCTCCACTTCTGCAAATGAAGGCCATGTCTTCTCATATATGTTCTTTAGAGCCAATCTTTTTCTTTACAGCATTCATTTTTAATTGTTTTATAATCATTGTTCTTTCCATTTAAATTGTTGTAGTGATTATAGTCATTTCTTGGATCTTTTTACTTCATTTTGTACCAGTTGTCAGACTTTTCTAAGTTTTTCTGTATTCATATTTATTGTTTTTTTATGGGACAGTAACATTGCATTACACCCATGTGCCACAATTAGTTCTCTAGTCAATGATACCTAGTTTATTTTGAGATCTTTCCCACAACACAGAAGGGCTGATATGAATACTTGTGTTGTACGAGATGCTTTTCTTTTTGTCAGTATTCTCTTTGGGGTATAAAACCAGCAGTGGAATGTCCGAGTCAGAGTATGGACATTTTCACTACTGATTTGCGTAATTATAAATTTCTTTCCAGAATGGTTGTACTAATTCACAGCTTCACCAACAGTATATTAGTGTACTTCCTTCTCCACAACCTCTCCAACATTAACTATTCTCAGCTTTTGTTATCTTTGCCAGTTTGCTGGTATGAGGTGAAACCTAAAGGTTATTTTGATTCACATTCCCTCCATTATTAGTGACTTGGAGCATTGTTAACAGTTAAGAGTTGTTAATAGTTTGCATTTCTTTGAGATGGTTATCTCAAATAAATGGTTATTCATATTCTTTGACTATCTTTTGGGCTAGGGCTTCCAAATGATCTTGAAGTGCAAAAACAATGGGACAAATATAAGAAATATAATGTGAATAAATGTTCAAAAATCAGGTAGGTTAAATCAATTTGACAAGTGAAAGAGGGGGAAGTTATGAATAAACAAAAATTGACATAAAATATGCAGTCTGTTGATTATGAGTTCAATGATGTGACTGACATAGTAGCCAAAAAAAAAACCTAATTCTAACTTATACTTCATTAAAATAAGCATTGTGTGCGTGTGTGTGTGTGTGTGTGTGTGTGTATGTGTGAACACGTGCATGATAGAGTATTATTTTCAATTCTGGGTGTCATGGTTAAGGAGGGACATTGATAGGCTGGATCTCATTCAGAAAAAGGTTACTAGAATACTGAAAAGACTATAAATCATAACACAAGAGAACTGGATGAAAAAAGTAAAAATGTTTAGCCTAGAGAAAATTAAGAATATGATAGTTTTCTTTGAACATTTTAAAGATTGCTATATAAACCAGAGATTTATATATTATGCTTTGCTTTATATCAGGAATCAGCAAAAAATGGCCCTAAGATCAAATTTGATCTACCACCTGTTTTTATATAGTCTGCAAGCTAAGAACTTTCCCCCCCATGTTTTAAAATATAGTATAAGTTTTAAAATGTAAAAGCCATTTTTTAGTTCATGGGTTGCATAAAAACAGGAGGCTGACCAGATTGGGGCCACTGGCCATAGTTTGCTCTAGTCCCCTGCTCTAGAATGCAGAACTTGAAGCAATGGATGGGAGTTACTGAAGGATAGATTTCTGTCAAAGGAAGAAAAGTCCCCCAAAGTGGAGCTTTCCAATGTGAAACGGGCTCTATTGGATGGTAGTAGATTCCCCCATTCCCAAAGGTCTTCAGGCAGAGGTTGTATAAGTAGTTTGGGGGTGATGCAGAGAGATGATTTCTGTTTAGATATGGGTTAGAATAAATGACTTCTGAGGTCCCTTCTAGTTCTGACATCCTATGATTCTGTGAAACATTCCAGTGATAGCGAAGAAAAAATTTGATGAATTGATGAAACTTGGAGGTGTGATATGAAAATAGTTCATGGACTCTTCTTGTAAAGATCTTCAGAAGAGGAAAAGCTTCTAGAATCTTAGATTTACCATTGTGGAAAGGGAAATTGAAAAGTTTGCTCAGGAGGGCACAGCACTTACAGATGAATCTTACATGAGTTTAAAAAATGTGGGGAAATGGAAGGGGTCAAAAAATATTTTAAAGAGAGGAGCAATGTGATGAGAGGAAGGTGTTAAGTAATTACATGCATAGAAGTATGGAAGATGGATCAGAGAAAGAAGATACTGGAGGCAGGGAGACCAGCTAGGGGTTTGTTATAAATTTAAAATTTCAGTGAGGAACGAGGACTTGAAACAGGATGGTTGCAATGGGAATGGAAAGGAGGGCAGGAGATAGGCAGGATATAGATAGATAGATAGATAGGCAGGAGAGATATTGAGAAGGTCAGTTCTATGCCATTCTCTCTTCCTCTGCTCAGGACTGATTTTCCTTTTGAATTTGAACATCCCCCCTACCCTGTCCCTATTGAATACCCCTTCCCATTGTACTGCCTATGCAGCTTGGGCTGCCAGACCAAGGGCCCTTTTCCTCCACATTCCCGGGCACAGACTGGATAACAAATACATCACAAGCACAATGAACATTTCACACCTTTCCAGGTTAAACTGAAACCTCAACCCATTTCCCAGATTTACTGATGATTCTGAATTCACAATCCCCATTACTACTCTTCTCAAGAAGAATGGCCTCTCAAAATTCCATTTTTCACATCTTCTATTTCAGAAATAGGGATGGAGATAGAAACTAGACCTGTGGGGGGTAGCTAGGTGGCACAGTGGATAGAACACCAACCCTGGAGTCAGGAGGACTGGAGTTCAAATCCAGCCTCAGACACATTAGCTGTATGACCCTGGGTGAGTCACTTAACCCAAATCACTCCCCCCCCCCAAAAAAAAAAGAGAAAAGAAAGAAAAGAAACTAGACCTGTGATTTCGTTGATTTAGAGAACTCCAGGATTGAGGAAGCTCTTTCTAATAAATGCAGGTTGGTACCTTCTCTGTACCTTGCAGTCTAAGAAAGTTTCCTAAAACACTTAGAAGATAAAAGACTTGAGCTGTGTCACACAACTAGTATGTATCAAGGGTGAACCTTGAACCCGGGCACATCTTGGCTTAGAGGCCAGTTCTCACTATGCTATGCAGCCTCTCAGAAATACTTGGTAAATTGATTTGATAAATGCTTTGAAGATTCCTAGTTCACTGTTGTGGGTGCTCCCTCCACCCATAGAGACTACAATTACCCCACACATTAATAACCAGTTTTCATGAGTTGCAGAGGTTAAAAAAAATCAGTTGCTCTAGGGCTAGTTTTCTGTACATGGTTTACTAGACTGGCCCTTGCATAACAGTGACTGGGGCTGAAGACTCTTCACATTGGTCCAACATACCAGATTTGGTTCCACTTATATAATCTTCAAGATCCCTTAGTGACTTCCACTAGAGGGAAATTTCCCTGGAAGACTTTAGAAATACTCAATAATTATAGTCTCTATCAGCTCACAGTAAGAAGACAGCCCCTTCCTCACAGGAACTCCAATGAGTACATTATCCTTGGTCTGCAAAGATAGCTTAGGGGAAATCCCAGCAGTACTCCCACATTTTTTGAAGGCCCTTCCAAATTTTAGGATTCTTAGTTTAGGACATAATATGCCTAGAGCATGCTGACATAACCCCCCAGGAAGTGAATTAGCCTAGAGTAGCTTTTGAAGCTCCTGCCTAAAAAGTTGTTTTTATTCAGAGTTGAAAATCACTGAACAGACAGATGGACTTTAATGCCTGTAAATCACTTTGAAGATGAAAAGTGCTGGGTAAGGGTTATTATCAGTATGCTGGTAATTTGATCAGAAAAGCAATAGCTATGAGGAACTAACCTCAAGAAAATGAGAACTGAAAAGAGGGCAGTGGCTATCAGATGTGGGTGAAGGAGATGGAAGGCATATTCATATTTTAATTCAGGAATTTTTTATGGGCCAAGAAATAAGCATATGATAGAGACACCAATAAATGCAGAAACTGAGGGACATTGGAAATGATGCATACATTAGTAACAAGGTGAAAATGAAATACCCAGGGACTCTCCTAGGAGAGTCCGAAGGAAGCAAAAACCTCAAGAAAATGGCAGCAGCTCCAATACAGGAGAGGGTGACAGAAGTTGTTTGGTTGTAGGCAAAGAGTGAAAGGGACTGTTAGTTCAAAACCTTAGGCATACAGACTTTGAAAGCCAATACTAGGAAGAGGCCCAGACTCAAGTTGGAAGGCAAACAGCTGTACAGGTGAATGTGGTTGGAGTGCCCACACCTGTCAATTTTGGGTACAATTTCTTATGTTTACTTTAGGACTATTGAAAGTTACCTTGGACTCTGGTGATTGTGTTTAGGTGTAGGAGACAAGCCCCCAAGTCAGACAGTGAGAAGAAAAAGAAGATTCAGTGGGATTGAGTGGTATGGAAAATGGGAAGTCTGAATGAGAAGGAAAGATAGAGAATTAAGTGTGACTTGAGTTAGAATCAGCTTGGGAGGGGACGCCTGGGTATGGAACTCTAACAATTTGTGAGAAATCCATTGAATTGTGCCTGCCCCAATTATAACCTTGACAAAGAAACAGAATGGCTTAGTGAATAAAGTACTGGCACTTAGGGGTTATGTGACTGAGAAAGTCCCTTAATGTCTCTAACCCTCAGTTTCTTTATCTATAAAATGGGAATAATAGTAGTATCTGACTTATAGTATTGTTGTAAGGATCAAATGAGATAATGTCTCAAGTGCTCTGCAAACCTTGGAGTTTCATATAGAAGTGTTATTGTTATTATTATCAATTGGTGAGAACATGTGCAGTGGGTGCTAGGACAAGAGAGTAACATGCCTCCCACCTTTGCTTTGAGCCTTGAGACTGTGTCAGTGAGCTATTAAACATTTATTAAGTGCCAGGCATGGTGTTAAGCTCTGGTGATACAAAAAGAGGCAAAAGACAGTCCCTGCTCTCAAAGGGCTCACAGTCTAATGGGGAACAACAAGCAAATGTATATATATATATATATAAATAAGTTAGATATAGGATAAATAGTAATTTGATTAAAACAGGGAAGGGCTTCTACATTGGAAGATGAGATTTTAGTTGAGATTTAAAGAAAGCCAAGGAAGCCAGGAGAGGAGGAGGCTGTGGATACAATGACTCCCCAATTCAGCTATAACAGATTTTGTGAGTAATGGTAGGAGAGTCAGATCAAATGTTGCATATTGGAATTGCTCATTTCTGAGCCTTTGTGGTCTTCTTGGAGAAAAAACAAAGAACTTCACAAGTAGAAAGAGGGCTAGGGGCAAAAAGGGCGAAGCTCAGGATATGGTTAAGATTAGCTGGTCTGTGACATGATGAAGTGCTGCCATTTCCAAAGACTTTGGATCCAAGTTTGTGCCTGGTTTGGTCTGGGGAGGACACGTTTAAGCTTTGTTCCCTCAACCTTATCTATTGACTCTTAAGGTACGATTCTTCCCTGTGAGCCTGAGATAGGGAGATGAGATAATAGAAATGAACCATCTATATGGAGAAAATGCTAATAGTAGTTTACATTTTCATAATCCCTGTCCAAAAGCCCATTGCTATGGGACTCTCCTTACTGTTGGAAATGAATGGCCTTCCTTCCTGAGTGGGCAAGGTAGCATTTGGTGAAAGGGGAGAGAGCTCCAGCCTTCACCAGTCCCCTTTGGGACTTTTCAAAGTCCAGTCTGTGTTTGGGATCCTTTAGCATTAATTTACTTTGGCCACTTATGCTTCTAGCTTCAAGAAGGGAGATGGAAGAGGCCAACCCCACTTCAGTTTCCTGAAGGTTAAAAGACTAGAAAAACATGAGTGGAGCTGGCTGTCTCCATTATGTCCCTATCCCCAGCTTGCTACACTAAAGACTTCAGGGAGTTTTCCCATGGGTGAGATCATGAACAATCTCTCTTGGTTGGCTGAGTTTTCTCACTCCCAGTGGGAGAGATACTTCATTCTATATTTTCCAGTATATATTTTCTCTGATTTCTGTTTTGCTATGATTTAGATAAATAGGTTTCCTTTTTATTTGCTATGTGTGTTCATTATGAAATTGGTATTAGGTGGGAAATGAGTCAGGCTGTGGATAGAAAGCTTGCGGCCCACTTTCTTCCCCAAATGACAAAGCAATTAAAATTAGATGGAACATGATCATACTACCCCAGACTAATAATATTTAAGGGAACATATATATAGATTCCTAATCTGGTACCCCCTGACACTGAGAAGAGCAGAGTTATCTTTGACCCCTTTCAAAGGTAAAAAAAACTTTCTGCTTCCCTTCCAGGCAGGAATGAAAATCTCCTTTGGAAAGGAGTGGGGGTTGAGGGCAGAAGAAGCTAGAGATGTCTATTCGGCCTCTCTTCTAGCTACAAAATGATAGATCCCTCCTTGCCACACTACACATATGGGACCTACTCTTGCAATATATGTCTTGGGTGTTATAGTTTTCCAAAACGTTTAAATTTTTATTGGTATCTTTTTTTTTTAATAACTCTCTTTTCCAGATATATGCCTCCTTCTTTACTTCCTCAGGAAGCCATCCCTTATAACAAATAAAGAAGAAAGAAGAAATAAAAAATAGCACAGCAAAACTAACCCACACATCAACCAAGTTTGACAATGATTGCAATCTTCCCTATAGTCTTCCCACTTCTGCAAGGAAGGAAGGAAGGGAGGTTTATTTTCTTAATCTCTAAGTCTTTAGGGCCAAGCTTGTTCATTTTAATTACAGAACATTCTGTTTCACTTTTTTGTTCTTTCCATATACATTGTTGTAGGCATTGTATATATTGTTTTCCTGGTTCTGCTTCCTCACTCTGTAATAAATCAACTGCCTTCCCTTACTTCTTTAAATTCTTGTATTCATCCTTTCTTAAGGCACAACAATATCCCTTTATACTAATATATCATACTTTGTGTAGTGAGGGAAAGCAAGACAAGTGAAGGGAATGGAAGGGAAGGGGTTAGCAAAAGAAATACCAAAAAAAGAGGGCAACTGAAATATTTTTAAAATAACAGATGAGACTAGAAGGAAGTTCAGCAGGAAGTACAGATAAGTAGGACAGTTTTGAAAGTAATATATGGTACTTAGACACTTTTTTTTTAAAGTGAGCTACATGAAATGGAGAGTCATGATTTCACATACAATCCTCTTTTTTGCTCTGCTTTGTATACAGAAATGTTCATTTTGGGTATTTAAGTTCAGAATATAATTTTAAAAAATTTAAATGTCAAAGATAGAAAGAAAATTCCCATATAAATCAAAATATTCATAACAGATTTTTTTTTGTGGTGTAAAAAGATGAAAACAAAGCAAAATTCCATTGATTGGCAAATGAGAAATAGGAAGTTACACCTCCTTCTTCCTTCTTTCCACAGTAGTAAACCTTAGTTTCCTTATCTATAAAAGGGAGAGGTTATTCTATATATCCTCTAAATTCCCCTCTACTAATAAAATCCTGTGATGGTCTAATCAATATTACAAGAATTCTCAAAGGATAGTGCAGGGACTCTTGGGAGTCCCTGAGACTCTTTCTGGAATCCTGAAATGTCATAACAATACTAAGATGCTATAATTTCTAGTATGGTAAATATTGATCTATATAACCCTCATAAACAAAAGTTCTTTGAGGGGTGCTCAGTAATTTTTAAGAGTGTAAAGGGGGTCTGAGAGAAAAAAACTTTGAGAATTACATGATACCAGGCAGCCTATGCTAAGGACAAACTGAATGGTATGGACACTGAGTGCTCTATAAACTGCTCAGAGGGTAAATTCTGGAAAGGCTTCATGGAGTAGTTATGAGATGAGCTGTGTTTGGAAGGATGGATAGAGTTTCAGTAAGTGAAGAGGAAAAGTATATTCTAAGTAGTGGGAAAGGCACCAATCAAGGTTAAGAGGTGAGAGTCATTCAGGTTTATTGAAAGATAGTATTGGAGAGGGGAAACTTCACATAGGGGTGCAGTGGAAGATAAGGCTAGAATAATAGCTTTAGGCTACATTGTAGAGGGCTTTCAATGTCAAGTTGAGTGATTTGCTTTTTGTTCTGTAGGCAATGGAAAGTCATTGAAGGTTTTCCAGTAAGTTAATAAAATTGGTATAAAAGGAAGCTTCATCTTGTGGTGGCTTATGGGATGTACAGAAGCATGGGAAGAATGACAAGTAAGACAGGTATTATCATCTCAAACTTGTAGGGACAGAGAGGTTAAATGTCTTGGGTAAGGTTAGCTAAAGTGATGATAACAGAACCAAACTTAGAATCAAGGCTGGCTGGCTCTTAGCCTAATGCTTTTTCTATTAGTTAACACTATCTCTACATCCTGTGACAGCCTGGAATTTGACTGAGGGTGCTAAAGACCAGTGATTAGCTTGTTATTGAGTGGACAAGTTGAGCTGTGCTTCATTATTTTTCTCCTTAGTTAATTCTTTTTGATGTGGGAGGCAACTGCAAGGTGTGAATTTACAGTCTGACCTACATGCTTGAAAGGATGGTTATTAGTACAGGGCATTTAAAGAGCACATACTTGCTGGGGTGGATGATTCAAGAATGTTCAGAAAGCTTTTCTCAAAAACCAAGGATAACTTGTGGAAGAGTTTAAGTTTAGAACTTGAAGGGACTTTATAGATTGCCTAGTCCAATGCTGTCATTGTATGTTTGAAGAGACTGAAACCTGGAGAGGTCAAGTCATTTGATCCTTGAGATCATTTCAGAAAGTGTGTGAAGTCAAAACTATTCTCACAATAATACTAAGTAAGATATTTTAACTTCTAATAATGTAAATATCAATAGCTATAATCCACATAAACAAAACTCTTTGGAGAGGGGGGAGGAGTCCTAAGTAATTTTTAAGAGTCTAAAGGAGTCCCGAGACCAAATAGTTTGAGAATAAGTAGTATATATCAAGGAGATGAAAGTTCTGGAAGTTCCTATGACACTGGGAAGGATTCTAATATTGGCTTCATAATGGACTCCAGGTCTATTCTAAGCCTTATGAGGTCAAAACAATAAGTCACAAGGTGGCTGAATTTTTTAGGTATAACATCTCTCTAAGACTGTCTACAAAATCACAGAAGTGTTGTAACTTGAATCAGTGGAGAGAGTGCTCACAAGGACAAAATAATGGATCCTAAAAGTATCATAGATATCCTCAAAATGCATCAAGCAGGGCAGATGATCTGAGAGTGATATACTTATGTGAGTTCTGAGTGGACAAGTTGGCAGCAAGTTCTAAGCTGGAACACTAAAAAGATGGCCCCACTGGTGTCCAGAAATACTAACAACAGCATGTGCCTTGCTTTGTTTCAGAGAAAAGAGAAAGAAAGCTAACATGCCTCTATAAAGTTAGGCCTGGAAGGGTCATTAGAGATCATCTAATCCAAATTTCTCATTTTATAGTTGAACAGATTGAAATAAGAGGGAATGTGACTTTCCCAAAGACACTAGCTTTTTAGTGACATTTCCCAATAATATCTTTTTTTCTAGTCTGGCAATAAATTGAAAAAGAATTCATTTAGGTCTAACTTTCTATAATTCTATGATTAAAGTTATTTGATTACTCTGGAAAAGACGGCGGCAACATTTTGGATTGGAAAGTGCCTGTGAGTAAAGAGGCCCAGATTCTATTCCTGACTCTGCCACCATCTTGCTAAGTGGTCTTGGGCCAATGTCTTCATATCTCCATATTCCTCTATAAAATGAGAAGATTGTACTAGGTGATCCTTTGGATCCCTTCCCACTCTTACATCCTGGGATTCAAGGAAAAGGTAAATGATTGAGAACTATAATTCCTGTTAGTCTCATTTAGCTCATTCACTTTGTGAGACTCTTAAAAAAGAGAAAAGTACTTGAACAACAGTACAAGCAGGCTCATCTAGGAAGGAATTCCTATCTCTCAGGAGAGCAGTCCATCTTTATTTCAAGAACAAAGACACAGACTAGTATTATACAAGATGAGAAGACATAGATGATGACGGTGACCAGTGGAAGAAGTGTTTACGCCCTAAAGATCATAAACCCATTGAGGCATCAAAGTATATAGGTGACCTATGTAGAAGTTATAATAAATCTTTGGAACTAGATGAAGGCTTCTAACTCATTGGGTAGATCCTTCATAGAGGACTTATGGAAGGTCATGGATAGAATTGCACAGGATGCGAAGGTATGGATGTATTATGTTTCCATTGGTAGAGGAGATCACGAATCCACCAAAATATGAAAGTGTAGTAAATTTTTTAGGCGACTAAGTTTTCCAGTTGGACAGAATGTGATTTTTCTACTAACAAGGTGATTGGTCCTTGGGATGTTTGGTGTTTATGAAATCTTGGACAATTTTAAAAGCATTTCATTCATATTCTGATGCATTTCAAGGGAAATTTAATCCACATGTTTGATTTCCTTACACTTGGCTCTTGAAAAAAAGATATCTAGATGAGTCATTTGATGTCCACAGCTTATGATCCTCTTCTAAAACCCATTTGAAGTCCCTTTTTCTTAGAAACAGAAAATCTTTTTGCCAAGTGCAAATGAACTTGAATCATTAAAAACAGGCTCCAAATTTGGGCTGAAGCATCAACCCTAAGAGATTCAAGTGTGCCGCCTATCTTGCCAAATGGGTACTCAAACCTCAAGAACCGTCAGGTTGGAGAAGTCCAAGGGAATTCAAGGGTTTTGATTAAAGTCCTTATCAACAAAATAGGAAGTAGAAGAAAGAATATTTAATAATTAGAACTTAAAGCTTACCAATTTCCAAGCAACTAAAACTTAAAGCTTGAGAACCTTCAGATGGTCCTGATCTGTTCAGATGTTTCTTCTTCCAGAATACATGAAAACTTTATGGAGAAATGTGTGTCCCAGGGCACTGAGTATTGATCTTCCTCAGAGACTTGATTGCCTTTTAGAGAGGAAGGAAGAAAGACAACCTATGTTAATTAGAAAGAAAAACCACTCTCTTATTGATGACCCTTATGGATGACAGGTTTTGAATTTGCTTTTGACTATGAATATATTATGCCTTCTCCTTTTCTTAATATCGACCCTCATGGGAGCTTTACATTCCTGTTTGGCTTTCACACATTGCTTCCAGGAATGGCAATCCAATTCAGTTCTTTTCTAATGCAAAAGTATTGTCTCCTGCAGTTCTACCAAACTATTTTTAAATGAAGATGATGAGACTTTAAACATTTCCTTATGCTAGTAAGAGCAGAGTTATGCAAGATAATTCTGAGTTTGGATGCCAGAGAGACAGAGGTTTCCTTGTTAAGAGACAGAGATAGAATTGTCATCTTCAATTAGTCTGGGGATTTTCATAAGAAAGTAAGGCATCTTGAAAGTGCTCATTAGGGCAAAAACTGTTGTAAGAACTTCCTTTGGTGCTGGCCTCTGTTTTGTTTTTATCTACTATAAAAAGACTGATCATAGGGAAAATGGGGAAATGGGCCAACCATCCTCTAGTCCAACTTCTTTGTCTTTTAATGTAAGCTCCTAAGGCCTGGAGAAGTGAAGTGAGTTGTTCACACAAGTGACTACAATTTGAAGATTCTATGCCTCTAGGATCTCCCCTCTTTTCAGTTATCCACTAGCCCATTTCCAGTGTTATAGTAACATTGCATCATAGTAACATGGATTTAGTTGGAAAACACCTTAGAGGCTAGCTAGTCCAAACTTTTTACAATAGAGGAAACAGAGCCTAGGAGAATTTTCACTCATTGGAATGATTTTATTCTTTATACCTATTATTTATTAATGAAGTCATGAGTCTCAGAACCAAATTAACAAATGAAGTTGTACATCAACATTCCTCATATTAACTTACATTAGTTATTTTTCTAAATCTTAATATAATAATATTTCATTTAATATTGGGTCATAGTATTTTCTTGTTTCTGAAAAATAGCTGTGAAAATTATCCTTACTTCCTTACTAACCCCGACTCCTACCTTACTTTAGAATTTACAAAAAAAAATTCATTTTCTGTTCAGAACCAGTGATATTCTGGTAAATATTTGTCTTTCTGAAAAGTGTGACACACTTTTAAAATTAATCTTCATTATTATCTCTATTACTTTCTTAAGTATTGCTGTTGTTATTATTCAGTCATTCAGTCATGTCCAATTCTATGGGACCCCATGGACTCTGGGATTTTCTTAGCAAAGACACTGGAGTGGTTTTCCATTGTCTTCTCCCGTGTGTCCCCATTTTACAGATGAGGAACTGAGGCAAATAGGGATTAAGTGATTTGTCCAGGGTCACAGAACTAGTAAGTGTCTGAGACTTTGAATTTGAACTCAGATCTTCCTCACTCTAGATCTGGTACTCTATCCACTGCACCATGTAGCTGTCCTTCCTTAAGTCTAGACAATCAGTTAAACATGTACCAAGCCCAAGTAATATAAATGCTCATGTGGAAAAAAGTAACAATCAGCTTAGAGCAGTAAGGGCTGATTATAGCACACCTCTGATTAAAGCCATCTGTTCCATGTATCATGTCCATATCCTCTTTACATATTCAAATACTCACCTATTGGTGCATGCTGCAAGGTCCATGGAATGGAACCAAAGGCAATTTCACCATAGCATAGGGAATTCCTGAAGAAGAAACTATCTCCACCAATGTGGACCAGGCTCTGATCTTCAACACATATCTATTTCCCCTTTAAAATCAGAATCCTGGACAGTGCCTTCTCTGTATCAATAGAAGTCCATTCTCATCAGAGAAGCTGAGGAAAGGTCTGTGTTTCCAAAATGGAAAATGCTTCAATCAATTTCTCTTTATGTCCTCTCCATCCTACACTAAGTAATCCTAGACTCTGCAGTGTCTCATCATTCAAAATGTAAAATCCATTGATTTTTGTAGTTGTTTTTGCCTATCAATAAAGAAGTGAAGGGAAGGTAATTGTAGCATTATTCCACCATCCCGCAGAACAAAAGGCCAAGAAGGATTGGACCCTTGGAATTAATCACAAAAAAGTAGTGTTATAGAGGGCATGATAAAAACCCTGTAATTTCAAGGATATATTACTGCTTAGACTGCTAATTATCCTCTTTTATTCTGCATATTGGAAAAAAATAAAATCCTTTTCCTTGCTACCCAAGTTTTTACTTACATGAGAAACTTCTAATATAGGGGTAGGGGAGATTCAGAATCAGGAACCCTTGGTTTTTGAATCCTGGTGATGTGAACGTGGGAAAGCTTATTCACTCCTCTGAGCCTTGGTTTCCACACTTAAAAATGTAAAAAGTAGTACTTGCATTAGGAACTTCACAGGGATGTTGTGGGGAAAGCACTTTGTAAATATCATATCATGGTTCTGAGATTACTGACTGCCATTGACACTGGCTAGTCTGAAAAAATAGGAAAGAGTTAAAATGCTGATGTGAGGGTGTAGCTATTGTTAACTTAATGACACAGAGCCACCTGAATCCATCCTTTTCATTTACTCTGTCCCTAAGTCAGATTACAGTACAATTCAATGCACAAAACTTCCTCCAGGGATACACATCAGTGATGGACTGGGAAAGTCAACTTGGTTAGTGTCTCTGGCTTCCTTCAACACTCAACTCAAGTTCCACTTTCTGTTGGAAGCTTTTTCCAGTTCCCTCAGATGCATGTGCTTTTCTTTCTCACATTGCATTCTATTTACTCTGTATATATACCTAATCATTCACATGTATTTTGCCAATTAGAAAATAATCTCACTGAGCGTGGATTCTTTATTTGCTTTTCTTTGTGTATCCAGCATTAAATACAGTGCCTAACACATAGTAAGCAGTCAATAAATGCTTATTGACCAGCTGATTAATAGGTCCCCTAGAAATTCATTACTCTGTCACATGGAATTTCATCTGGTTCTTGGGCTTTCTTCTTGTCCATATGACTATCTATGTAGTTGTGGTATAAGGGGAAATTTAGAGACACCATCCCAGAAATTTTGAACTTTCCCTGATTCTATATACCATCTAGAAAAACCTTCGGAGCGAGAGAGACTGTTACCTTCCTTTTTCTCCAGATCAATTCCCTTCTCAATTATGGTAGCACAATGATGTGTTCTCTAAATGCAAGTTACTACTTTTTTTTAAACTACTACTATTATAGAAATTCCCTAGAACTAATAGAACCTACAGGGAACACGGTCTAAGTGAAGTCTGTGAGCATAGGCAAAGGTCTGTAAGGTCTGAGCAGAATTTACACTTATCAAGAAACCAAAGCCACATTAATGGTAAGATCTAGAGTAACAAAATGCAGGCACACTTCAAAGCTTCTGTGGATTCCTAATTTCTCACATGTGTGTATTCTTTACAATCATGCAGGTCAAAGACGTTTCCATCTAGGTGATACTTTTGCCCATATTCTCTTATATATCTCCCATCAGGGGCCTGCTCAATAAACCAGAGTCATTCCCTTAGGTCTTTTACTGCTAGATAGGTGTCAGTGAAGCAATTGGGTTGTCCAGTTATTATCTATTACTTTCTCTACACGAATGTCTCCTTTCTTCTAGTTCGACACCCCTAGAGGATATTTTTTATGTTTCTTCTGGGATAGAAATCATGGTTTCCTATTTATCCCCCACCTCCACATACTTCTTTAAAAAAAATTAATAATGTTTTATTTTTCCCCAATTACATGTCAAACCAATTTTTAACATTATTAAAAGTTTTGAGTTCCAAATTTCTATTCCTCTCTCCATCTCATGCCTTCCCACTCTCTGAGAAGGTAAGAAATCCAATATAGATTATACATGTGCATAAACATTTCCATGTTATTCATTCTGTATAAGAAGCCTTGAACAAAAAGAAAGTGGAAATAATATGCTTTGATCTATTCAGACAGCATCACTTCTCCATTGATCCTTGGATTACATGCAATTTTGTTTCTTTGGAGGGGTAGTATTCCATGATTCATAGCTATATATTATTATAATAAGAATATTGGTGTTAAAAAGATGAGTTTTTAATACAGGAAACAGGGAGCAGCTTGGGATTTTTAAAGTGCTGGAAAATTTCACAAATTCAGATCGGTCCATTCTTTTTTTTTCAACTTTGGGCTTTGTTAATTTTCTATATATTCATACGTAAACATAACACACCTTTCTCTCTCTCTTTCTCTCTCTCTCTCTCTCTCTCTCTCTCTATATATATATATATATATATATATACTGATGTATAAGTAGGTATATATGTGTGTGTGTGTGTTTGTCTGTGTACACACACACACACACACACACACATACACACACACTGATAGATCAGTACAATTGGTTATGATACCCTGGACAAGAGGTATATTTTTGAACAATTTGATTTTGCCTGTTTGGATTGTTAGTCCAAACTCTTTTGAACAGTTTTGAGTGTCATGTAGGAGGGGCAGCTAGGTGGCACAGTGAAGAGAGCTCTGGCCTTCCAGTTAGGAGGACCTGAGTTCAAATCTGGCCTCAGACACTTGGCACACTTACTGACTGGGTGACCTTGGGCAAGTCACTTAACCCCAATTGCCTTGCCTTCCCCCCTCCAAAAAAAAGTCATTTGAATGTCATGTAGGAGTTTCAATAATGTTCTAATACTTGAATCCATCAGTGGAATGATATTTGTAAACAAGAGCACCTGGAGAACCTCACTGATCCAACCTGGACATACTGGACCTTTTCACCTGATAGAGATGAGGGACTGGCAGACTGAAACAGTTATAAGGACTTTTGTTGTGGTTTGTTGTTAGTTGATCAGTCATGTTCCTTTGTGACCCCATGGACCATAGCATGCCAATACTGTCCATGTGATTTTCTTGGCAAAGACATGAGTGGTTTGCCATCTACTTCTCCAGTAGATTAAGGCAAATGGAGGTTAAGTGACTTATCCAGGGTCACACAGCTAGTACGTGTCTGAGGCTAGATTTGAACTAGGGCCTTCTTGACTCCAGGCCCAGTATACTAGCCACTGAGCAACTGAGCTGCCTCCATTATAATAACTAATGAATCCATAAGAGTACTCCCTGACACCAAAGGAATTATATTGACACTTTGTGCATCCTTTCCTAGAATTTGCTTGGATTGGCATATCCACAAAAATCCGGGGTCTGCTTACTTTAGACTAGTACATCCGAGAAAGATCCCAACTCCCTTTACCTTCTTGAGTATAAAATAGTGCTAACCTTATGGCTGTTGTTGCCACTTTGGCCTAGTCTTTGGTTCTGGATAAGAGTTATCTTCATAAATCTACCACATGTGTTTAAGGGAGGGCCTAATGTGAGCACCCTGGTTAGGTTTGATTTGGAGATCAGGCACTCTGAAGTCATTCAACAGTTAATAAAATAGGGTTTACTTTGTCATAACATAGCAAAAATATGCACCAAAGAAACAGGGGTACTTAATTTCTATGGACCTGGCCTCCCTTGGTTCCATATGGACAGCAAGTCAGGGTATTGACTTGAGTGAGCTTCAGATATCCACTGCATTAGAGGGGCCTCAAATCAGTGGACCTTTTTATATTCTTAGGTGACTATGAAGTTGTATATTATATACAAACCATCAGTGGTACAAAAGAAAGAAGGAAGTAATTAGTTGCACTCAATTTTTCAGCTCTCTATTCTGGTACCTGAGTGGTAAAGCCATGCATGTTGTAATAGGACCAGGGTTTTCTCCTTTTTTCCCAAAAAGGGATTAGTTTCCCCCAAAAGATAACAAAGCTATCTTTGGGAGCTGATTAGCCCTGCCTCCTAAAATGATTATGTGTCTAGCACATAGAAAATAAAGTAAGTTTGAGGTTTAGGTCCCTCAAACTGATGCATTATCCAATAACGAAATTACTAAATCATCTGAAAGATTTTAACATGCACATGAGGAGATACCTTGATGGAGAACAGCTTTTAAGGCTGCATATGACTGCTAGGTCAAAATTTTTAATAATTGCAGGGTAACTGATCAGTTTTGTCTGATGAGCTTACAAAGTGATGAGCCTTTGTTTGGATTTTGTATTGAAGCTATCTGTGAAGGATGTAGATATGTCTTTGGGTCAATCCATCAATCAACCAATATTTATTAAGGACCTACTGCATTCCATGTGCAGTGATAGGCACTAGGGTTACAAATCCTAAAATATGAAACTGTCCCTACTCTCAAAAAGCTTCCATTCTATCATGGTAGATACATGTATGACTACATAGAGCATAGAGAATAAAAACAAGGTTGCAGGGAAGGAAGGACACTAGCATTTGGGGGGCATCAAGAGAGGTTTGGTATGGAAAGAAATGCTTGAACTTCATCTGAAAGGAAGAGAAATAATCCTTGAGATAGAAGTGAGAAGTGTGTGAAGGTATGAAGGATGGTCAAGGAAAGCTAGAGATGGGTGATGGAATGGTTATGTGAGGAGCACACAGAAGGTCACTTTGGTTGGAAAATGATTTTCACTGTTGGGGACTTCCACCAGGATAACCTGATTGTCTCTCACTGTTATGAGATGGACTGTTTTGCCCTGTTCTATAGAACAAAACATTTGTTTCTCTTTATCTTTTTGTTTTCATTCGGTAGAGATCTTAAGAGATCAGAAGAGCTAGATTGATCTTACCTACTTGTGTGTCTGACTGAGTATGTGTGGGAGGGTCTTTCCTTCTCACAGTAGCTTTGAATGGCTGTCTTGGGGCAGAACCACAGATGTGTCAGAAATGAGGGGTTTCTTAGACATAATTTTAGAATATATTCTTTTTTTTAAGCAATTGGGGTTAAGTAACTTGCTTAAGATTATATGGTCAGTTATTTCTGGGTGTGGTGCTAAGTATCTGAGCCCAGATTCAATCCCCAGGTTATCCCAACACTGGGGCCGGTGCTCTTACTTACTGAGCTACCTGGTCGCCCTGAGAATATAGTCTTCTAACAAGAGAAGGGGTTTTGTAGGGGAAGCGCCTGTATTAGGGGTTACTTTGAGTCCTAGTTTTGAAAGTTCAGGGATCTAGTCAATTTAGAGAAAGGAAACTTGCTAAACATTGTTCTTTTTTTGGTAAAAGAAGAGCATTGTGTATGTAGCGTCTAGTACTGGGAGGAGAAGGAAGATGCAATGGACTGGAGACCCAATAAGGAAGAACAACCTATACTTTATATTTTGTTATTATTATAATAAATTATTCTGATGGTATGGATACCTGAGTGGAGTGCTTTTTCTTTTTATACCCAGGACTTAGCACAATGCCTGGCACATAGTGACAGTAAATGCTTTTGATTGGTTAAAGGATTTTTTTGGTTATCCCCAGGAGCGAACTAGTCTTTATGGGACACAGGAAACTCTCCTACTTTTTTTTTTGGTTAAAAAGCCCAATGTCAGAACTCTCAATTTTATGATTACATATGAGGCAATTTCTAAGACTGGCACCACGTGGAATATCCTTTATTTACCAGAAGGCTAGATTCTGGGATTATGCTTCTTAGGAAATCTCCCTTCTGTGGCCACATGACCAGATTCTGGTCACTCTCATCATTGTCCACATGTTTGCCTCTCCAGAGGTGCCACATGATTGAGAGGATAGACAAAGAAATTAGCTCTGCTCACTCCTTTGTATTTCTCTCCAAGGAGCATCTATATGCCATTTTTCATCTTCTGGTTTCTTTTATGGAAAGCATTTCAGTTTGACTAAGGTACTACTCCTCTGATAGTATGTCCACTCATAGGTCATTGGATAAAAATCTCATTTAGAATGCCAATGGTTAAATTAATGTTTATAGCCAGTCAAAAATTTTTGATTCTTGGCACTCTCCTCTTTCCTCTCTTCCACCACTGATACTACAATAGTCAAAGAGGGTCACACAGTTTTGAGGAGTATTTAAAATTTTTTTCTTTGTTTCATTGGTTGTCATGGCCAAGAAATTCATTACTTTGTAATAATAATAACTAGAATTTTGATGACATTTTGCAAAGTGCTTTTCACATTATCTTATTTGATCCTCATGATCAAACTGTGTGGTAGGTGCTTTTATTATCCCCATTTCACAGATGAGTAACTGAAACTGAGACATCTCTTTCTGAGGCTAGATCTAGCATTCTATCCATTGTACTGCTTGAGAGACTGGCTTCTTAGTGGTGAACCTCTCTGTATTTAATCAGGCTAGTTCTCAGAAAGTAGACATAGTCTGTTGGTGGGCCTATATGTGAAACATTTCTTAGAATGGTAGAAATTGCCAGAGCTTGGGCTTTATTGGAACAACCTGGTGCTCACCTCTATCCTGTAACAGCTGATAGCCTTAAGTAGGAATTTTCTTTTTTCTTGTGGATATCAGGACTGTGTATTACCTGGAAGAAAGGTGGATGTAGTTCCAACACTTATACCACTCTACTGCTTAGATAGATGGTGGAATGGATTCTTTCTGAGTGAAAAAGTTGACATTACCTCTTTCTTTCTGCAAAATGAAGAAGTTGGATTAATTAGATGACTTTTAAGGTTCCTTCCACATCTAAATCCTTTGAGTAGATTTAAGGGACAGCTGATCTGCCTATTTACAACAAAATGGTCATATCCTTTAAAAAGGGAGAACTGCCTTGATCCCTCCCCACTACCCCCCTTCCCCCCCCCCCCCCCCAATAAATTGATATGTGTTCCTTTGGAATTGTAGCATTCAGCTCCACAATGACCACCAGGGAGCAGTCAAGGGCAGCACACAATAGGAAAAGAATTTCCCAAGCTGGAATTGAAGAGAACAAGGGCAGAGCACTATAGGAAGAGAATTTCCCGAACTGGAAATGAAGAGGAAAAAAATAAAATAGGAGGTCCAGGAAAGGGTGTGCTATTCCTCTGCTTCTCCAGTAAATCAGAGAATAAGGGACTAGAGATCTCCCAGCTCTCACAGAGATGGAAATTTCTAGAGCTGAAAGGAGCTTTGGAAATCTTTTAGTTCAACTCTGTTATTTTGTAGAGGAAGAAAATGAAGCCTAGGGAGGTAAAGCTACTTGCTCAGAGTCACAGAGATTTCTCTCCACATGTCTCTCATCCCCTCTTCTCTCTGTCTCTCTCTCTGTCTCTCTCTCTGTCTCTCTCTCTGTCTCTCTCTCTCTCTCTCTCTCTCTCTCTCTCTCTCTCTCTCTCTCTCTCTCTCTCTCTCTCTCTCTCTCTCTCTCTCTCTCTCTCTCTCTCTCTCTCTCTCTCTCTCTCTCTCTCCCTCTCTCTCTCTCTCTCTCTCTCTCTCTCTCTCTCTCTCTCTCTCTCTCCCTCCCTCTCTCTCTCTCTCTCTCTGTCTCTCTCTCTCTCGCTCTCTCTGTCTCTCTCTCTCTCTCTCTCTCTCTCTCTCTCTCTCTCTCTGTCTCTCTCTGTCTCTCTCTCTCTCACCCTGAAATGCTCAGTGTTTGGACCTGATTTTCTTTCATTTGAGGAAAGACAAACTCCTAACAACAGGGAGGAATAAAAATAAGTCTTCACCTAGACCTTGAAGGAAGTGTGTTCCACACAGGGTGGCAGTCTCTCCAAAGACATGGGGGTAGGTGGATGGGTGGGTGATAGAAGGTGGGATACCAGCCTTTGGAATTGGGAAGTAGACTGCTTTGGCTGGAATGTAGACTATGTGAAGGAGAAGAATGTATGAGCAGCCTGGAAAGGTAGGTAGGAGTCAACAATAGAGATGTCTGCCTGCTTTGTCAGCCAATTGCAAAAGATTATGAGTCTGAGTGAGCTGGCTCTGCTGGAGTAGTTCCGGACTCCAGCAC
The DNA here is from genome assembly GCF_028583685.1 of Petaurus breviceps papuanus. NCBI lineage: Eukaryota > Metazoa > Chordata > Mammalia > Diprotodontia > Petauridae > Petaurus > Petaurus breviceps. The sequence continues at coordinate 28,867,164 of NW_027185698.1, read as the reverse complement.
GCTAAAGCATTTAATGGTTAATGGTGTGGAAGAGAGTATGTGTGACAAGGGAGGGCTTGGGGAAAGTAAATATGGTCCCAAATCTTTCACCAGGGCAAAGGTAATTTAAGGGAAAAAACTCCATTAAGATAGAATTCAAGAGGCCATAGTGTTTTATGCCCTGATTATCTCTACCAACCTGCTATTTATCTCCATGGAGAGAAGAGAGGTAATAATTAGAGAATTAAGCCTCCCTAGCTCATTCATGCAGGGCACAAATTCACTTGCAGTTTGCTATTTATTTTCCAGATGAAAGACTTTAATTTATTTTTCTTTCTTCTTTTAGGCCCACACCTGGCTGACCATAACCATTCCAGCTCTGCCTCTAACTCTCCTTGATTTTCCTTCTTTTCAAGGCCCCATCCATCACTGGGCAGTTGGCACAAAGCACTACTACTTTGGTTCTCAAGAGAGCCAACTACTCATTGCCACTGGACTCCGAGGACTTCCATTTTTAAATAAGATTTAGATCCTAGAGTGATGGTTTGGGAGGTCACAGATACATGGAATTGAGACCTGGAAGGGACCTTAGAGATTATCGAGTCCAACCCTCTCATTTTATAGACAATGAGTCTAAGGCCATACAAGGTTAAGTTATGTGTCTAAAATTGCAGTTAGTAAGTGGCAGAATTAGGATTCAACCCCAAATCTTCTGACTCCAAAAATCTACTGTTCTTAAAAAAATGCATAAAAGTATATATTTTACATATCTATCTATCATCTATCTATCTATCTATCTATCTATCTATCTATCTATCTATCTATC
>NW_027185698.1:28864351-28866349 GCF_028583685.1 Petaurus breviceps papuanus | reverse complement strand
ATCTATCTATCTATCTATCTATCTATCTATCTATCTATCTATCTATCTATCTCTATCATTTATCTATCTCTAACATCTCTCTCTCTCTCTAAATATATATATATATATATATTCATGCATACTATCTTAGAATGATGATGTGCCTGGTAGGGGTAGAGTAATGTAGTAATAAAGGGATTGGAGAAACAGGGGCTAAGATTTTAGTTCCTGCTATGATTTTGTTATGTAACCTTGAGTAAATACCTTAATCTCTCTAGGTAATAGTAATAATAACACTACGACTACTACTACTACTTCTACTACTGCTACTACTACTACTTCTTCTTCTACAACTACTACTACTACGTCTAGCATTTATATAGTGATTTAAAAATATTATCTCATTTGATCCTCACAACAACCCTGGGAGATATTTATTATCTCCATTTTACAGATCAGAAAGCTGAGACAGAGACTTGCCTAGGGTCACATAGCTAGCAAGTGTCTGTATTTGAGTTCAGGTCCAGATTTGTTGCTGTATCCAGGTCACTATCTACCTTTTCCTCAGTTTAAGTGTGGCAGCGATAATCTATCTCAAAGCATCACTATAAAGAATAAATAGTAGATATGATTTTGAAGCCCTATGGAAAAAGATTTGGGTACTGAGTAATTGGGTTTGGAGAACAAATATTGGTCTTTTCAGTCACATTTTCAGCAAAATTACTTGGAATAGAAAGACCATCATTATAATTTTGTCCAGGAAGGGAGAATTCTTTTCCAGAAAGTGTTAGATGCTTTGATAATGCTTGGCCTCTCAAATTAATACTGCACATTTCTAGTTTCAGAGAGCTTTCGGCAATCACTTTTTAAAAGCCTAATTCTCCTTGTCTGGAAGCTCCCCTCAATCCTACCTCACACATTTTAGGAAGTTCATTGATTGACAAGTTGGAGAGCATCCAGACAAAGGCAACAAGATTGGTGAGGGACTGATATCCCATATGAAGTTTAGCCTGGAGAAGAGGAGACTAAATGAGGAAATGTTGTCCATCACTGTTTCAAGGGCTCTCCTGTGGTAGAAGAATTAGCTTGGTTTTGCTTGACCCTAGAGGACAGAAGTAGGAACAAAGAATGGAATTTGTTGAGAAGCAGATTCACTCTTCAGGAAAGGAAAACTTGCTTATGATTGGAGTCTTTGAAAAATGAGACACGTGACCTCAGAAGGGGGTGGGTTCCCCCTCACCAGAGATCTTAGAGTGAAACCTGAGTGACCACATGTTGGGGGATGCTGTCGAGGGGATCTCTGTAGAGTTATAGGTTCGATCAGATGAATTCTGTGGTTCTTCCTGCTCTAATATTTCTCTGATGAAATGAGTTGAAGAGGGAGCAGCAGCCTGGATATCAGAACCAGTCATTGTGGCAAACTTCTGAGATTTTCTTGCAACACTGGTTAGCCTGCTGACGTTCAGCCTTAACCAAACATTTCTAATTCAGACCCAAGGTGAAGGGGAACCTTCCAGGAGGTTGGTACTTAAAGCATGAGACACTAACAGAGACTGTTGAATGAGCATTTAATGTTTACTTCGGCTCTGTACTGTCCAAAAGAAAAAAAAATTATCCCTCAGGGTTCATGTCTCCAGGAAAATCAGGTTCAGGATTGGGCTCAGCTATCTTCTCCTTCTAGAAACGTTGTTGTTGATCCTTCATTCTGCAAGTGAGCTGGATTTAAGTGAGGCAGGGGTGTGGAAAGTCATCAGGCTCACTCTCTCCTGCACTGGCAAGACAAAAGTCAAGACGACTGATGATGGCCCCAGAAACTTCATATTAGCTGAAAGGTGTATCTCTCACAGTGCAGCTGTAGTGACTGAGAGATCCAGGAGTGTCTGACGTCTTAAATTCACTGTTAGAAAAGTCTGTCTCAGGATTACTGTTTGATTACTGGTTCTCAGAGAAAGGAAAAAGAAGAAGCAGCAGGTGCTGTGAGAGAGAGAGAGAGAGAGAGAGAGAGAGAGAGAGAGAGAG
>NW_027185698.1:28848004-28864251 GCF_028583685.1 Petaurus breviceps papuanus | reverse complement strand
GAGAGAGAGAGAGAGAGAGAGAGAGAGAGAGAGAGAAGAGAGGGAGATTGATTTAACACTATACATTTGAGAGAGAGAGAGGAAGAAGAAACAAAAGCAGTCTGTTGCCCCTTTAAAGTCTGCTGGGGGTCAACTCTTGCTGCCTCAGTGCCAAAGTGCAAATCCCCTTCGATGCATCCCCTTCCCTTTGCTGCTGGCACAGGGACCAAGGGGTTGCTTTGTTATCCCAAAGTACCAAGCCTTTGAATGCTGAACACGTGTGTCACCAGAAGTAGCCAGGGGAGCTCATTTCAGCTTCATGGGAGTAGTCCAGTCCAATTCTGGCTACATCTATAAAACAGAGATAATAACCAAATACCTCACAGTGTTGTTGTGAGGAAAGGGTTTTAGAAAGCTCTCTATAAATATGGGATATTGTAATAACAATACAGTAATTATTATTATTAGTTATTATAGACCAATAGAATTGAGCCATTAGGGAATTTAGAAATAATCTACTATAACTTCCTAACTTTAAAGATGAGGAAACTGAGGCCAAGAGAGGGCATGTAATTTCTTACAGGCCATACAGTTCTTAGGGGTCCAGGCCAAGATTTGAGCTTGCATTTTCTGACTTCATATTGAGTTTATTCTACCCCCCATGTCTGGCTGCCCTACCACTGTATTTCCTGATGTTCTATTTAGAAGTTCATGCTGGTATTCCCTGTTCAGCCTCAGAAAGCTCAGGTGTTGCTAATTAAGCTGCCAGCCCAGAGGTAATATTATTCTTTGAAGGACACAATTGATTGTTTCCTCTTGCCCTGGACTTTTAGGGGCCTGGGTGAAAAGGCTATAATTAATTGTTCAGTATTGATAATATCCTCAATTCCCTGTATGCCTTGGCCTTGGTGAACATACACAAGCGAAGTCTGAGTCCAGGCTCCAGGCATGAAAAGATCCTTGCCCTTCCCTGCTGGCTCTTTCATCCCACTTGGGATGGATGTTAGCAGTAAGTGAGTGTACCTGGTCCCTGCATATGCTTTTTGATAACTCTGTCCTCCATCTCCTTCCCAGCTGCCTCTTTCTGACTTTGGCAGCCTTCCAGGTCTGTATTATATCTGCATTAGGAAGCAGAAGCAGCATACATGCCATGTGAATGATTTAGCTGATTCTGGGCACTGGGGAATGCCATGAAACACCATGGAACCCTTTTGTGCCCAGGACAGTACATTATTTAGAGAAGACACTGTCAGTGATTCATGAGCTATAGTGAAAATTAGTTTTAGGATAACATCTTTTTGCCTGGAGCCAGGAAGATTCATCTTCTGAGTTTAAATCTGGCTTCAGACACATACTAGCTGTGTGACCCTGGGCAAGCCATTTAACCCTGTTTGCCTCAGTTTCCTCATCTGTCAAATGAACTGATGAAGGAAATGGCAAACACTCCATTATCTTTGTCAAGAAAACTCCAAATGGGGTCATAGAGAGTTAGACATGACAGCCCTGCTGCACATACCTGTGGGCATTGGACTTCCTCCCTGGGAAGGACTGGAACTGAAATATTCTACTCCCAACTTCCAGCACCATCGTGTGGCCCTCAGCATAGCAGGAACTGGCTTGGTAGAGAAGTAGTATACCTCCAGAGACATCTGAGACTTTCTGAGATAGGTGAAAGGGCACGAGCTCTGGAGACAGAGTATCTGGGTTTGAACCCCAATTCTGCTACTATCCATGTGACCTTGGGCAAGTCCCTTAACCTCTATGGGACTCAGTTTCTTCATCTGTAAAATAAGGGAAGTTGGATGAAATAATCTCTAAGGTCCCTTCCAGGTCTAAATCCTGTGATCCTTAATGATTTTTATCTTAACTCCTCACAGCACCCCTCTGTTATTGGTAGGGAAAATATTTCCATTGAGAGATGAAAGGACCGAGGTAAAGTGAATTGCCTGTAGTCACACAGATACTTAGTGATAGAGTTAGGAATAGAGGCCAGGTCTCTTTCCTGTGAATCATCCAAGTTTTCCTTGGCACATCTCTATAGAAATCCACAGGGGTCTCCAGGTCCTGAGAGTGTTGCCTGGATATACCCCACAGTCTGTCATTGCTGAATGCTCTGCTGTCTGTATGGTGGGCCGAACCACACTCCACCTGCTACTTCCTTGGCATTTCTTCTCTTCTGATACAGAATAAGGCCATATCATTATCTAGGCATGGTCTGAATCCTATTAAAAGGCACTTAGAGGCTACCTCGACCAGGCTCTCTGAGGATGTAGGAACTGTCCCTGCTGCCTCCATCCTCTCTCCTCTTAGGATCTTGGGATGAGGACTAATTCCACTCTAATGAATTTTTTCGATGAGAGATTCTGCTTTAGCAAAATTCAGTGACTTTTTTTTCTCAATCTGCATTCTTCTGAGTTATTTGGCAGCTAGGTGGCACAGTGGGTAGCATACTGGACTTGAAGTCAGGAAGATCTTACTAGTTGTGTGACCCTAAGTAAGTCACTTAACTTCTGTTTACCTTAATTTTCTCACCTGTAAAATAGGGATAATAATAGCACGTGCCTTCTGGGAGTTGTAAAGATCAAATGAGTTAATATCTGTAAAGTGCTTAGCACAGTGCCTGCACATAGGTGCTTCATAAATGCTTGTTTCCTTCTTTGGAACTGTCAACCAGCCTCATGCTGTTTTGAATGCAACTCCTTTTTCAATGTTTATGACATGGCACTATCTTGATTCTCCTCTACTCTTATCTCTCCAGTGTTATTCTGTCCCCGTAGCTGTTCTTCCATGTCTATTTGGCTGCTTATGGACACTCTCCAAGACTCTGCCTTCTTCATTCCTCTCTAGGCATCACTGCTGACCCATCTCCACAGGACTTTCTTTCTAGGCCATAGAAACCTCTTCACCCTCCAAGCTCACTCTACATCTGGACTATTGTTCCCATTGGAAGTACCTTTCACCCTGGGGGCCTCTCCCTTTGATTGACTGGCCCTTTCCAAAACCTCCAATTTACAGAGGTGGTCCAAGCCAATCATTTGCTCGTCCCTCTCAAGGCTCTGCTGTTGACTCACTGAACTTTTTTTTTTTTGCCCTGTCCCTCTTGTGACCAGCACCTTCACCAGCACCACCATTCCCCTCACTCTTTTTCAGGTGCTTTTTAAGCATTGCCTCTTCCTATTAGAAGGTAAGCTTTTTGAGGATGGAGATGTTCTTTCTACTTGCATTTGTAGTCTCAGCATTTAGCATAGCACATGACACATGGTAAATACTTAGCAAATAATTCTTGACTTGATTTACCCTTGGTTCTCTGTTCTTCTCCCTGTTCACTATTAGGCCAGTGGTTTTTCCATTGCAAGATACCATTTTTTCCTTGCCATATTGGAGGTAAATGTCACATGCACATGGTACAATGGATAGAATGCTGGACTCGGGATCAGGAAGATCTGAGTTTAAATCCTACTTGAGATATTTACTGACTGTGTGATCTTGGGAAAGTTGCTTAGCCTCTGAAGCTGGGGGAGGTAAAGTGAATTGCCCATGGGTACCCCACTCATTAGTGATAGAGCTAGGAAGAGAGGCAAAGTCTCTTTCCTTTGAATCATGCCACATTTTCCTTGGCATGTCTCTGCAGAGATCCAGTTTCCTCATCTACAAAGTGAGGATAATAATAGTACCTACCTCCCATGGTTATTAACAATATCTGTAAAGTGTCATAGAAATGCTAGCTGTTACCATTATGTCTCTGGAGAGATCCATAATTAGCTCCCTTGAGAACTCATTCACTTTGGTGACTTTTCTACTCTCCCAAACCTGTACTGCTAAACACGGGACCATCACTGGAACCCTAGTCCTTCCTATATGTCCAGCTAGACACTCTAAGACACTTTCACTTGAGTGTTCTGTTGCCACCTCAAACTCAGCTCATTCAAAACTAAACTCTTCCTCTTTTCCCCCAAATGTATTGCTCCTTGATGTTTCTCTATTCTCCTTATTATTATTATTATTCTCTGAAGTCTTGCAGCAATCCAGGCTTGAACTCTGGGCTCATTTTTGATTCATTTTTCTCTTTTATTTCTTTGGTCACTGCCACCAAATCCTGTTGATTCTTCCTTCAAAGTGTTTGTGATTTTCCTCTTCTTCATTCCCATTGCCATATACTACCTGGAATCAAGTCCTTTGCTGTTTCATTACTGCATCATGGGAATAGCCTGTCTCTGACTCCTCTCCATCCTACCTCTAGGCTCTCCTTCTCTGATGTGTCCTAAATTTTATAAGATCTAGTATTACAGGAGACCTCTAAGAACATCAAGGTCAACTATTGCATTTTACAGAAAAGGAAACTGAGGATCACAGAAATTAAAATAACTTGTCTAAGGGCATCCAGGAAGTAACCTTTGGAAGAAGAATTGTAACTCAGGTCTTCGCACTCCAGAGCTAGTGTTTTTTCTATTGTCCCATACTGTGACCTCATAAATATGAATTTTGCTCCAAAGATGTCAGTCACATGCCATGACATCACACTATCCTGGTTCTCTTCTGCTGCCATCACCATGCCATTGACATGTTCATGTCCTCATGTTAACCTGCCTCAGGGGCTCTACCCAGTCTCTTACTATCTTAAATGTTTCTAGTTTACCCCAAACACTGCTTGTACTATGTTAGTCTCCTCTTCAGTGAGCTACAATGATTTTCCCATTGCTGATTATATCCATTTTCTCTTCCTGGTTTCAAGTTATTCCACTGTCAGAACTTAGAGAGTCAGTCTTATCTCTTTGGCACATTGCCATTCTTTCTTCATTGTGCCTTCTCCCCCTTTATTCATGTTGCTCTCATAACCTGAGCTACTTCCACAACCCCAATTCTTTTTGCCTACCCAAGTCTTCCCTTTGCTTCCAGGATCAGCCACCTCCACATAGTTTCATTGACAGAACTCAAGGACATCTATGTTCCTACTCTACTTAGTATAATTTGCACCACTCAGCCCATGATTATTTGTAGATTCTCATTGTTCTCTATTTGCATTACACGTAAGCATTCTCTATCCAATTTGAACATAAAGTCATATGCTCCCTTTGAATCTGCACTATTGCCTAACACAATCTGGGCATAAAATATGAGTTCAATGAATAATTATTAATCAAACTTAACTGGACTCAAAACAAACATTATTGTTGAAAAGAAGAAATTTGTCACAAGTGATTCAAGCTCTCTGGCCATTTTGTGCAATACAAGTCTATTTTTAATGTTTGCCTGGATAGTCACAAAGTATTTTCTCAAGGTCTAAAAGCCCTTTCTCTAGGATGGACCTGATGCTGGATTACTCATAGACTCATAGAATCATAGATTTAGAGCTAAAATTTAGAGCTAAAAAGAGGATCTTAGAGGCCACCTAATTCAATATTCTCATTTTATAGGTTAGAAAGCAGCTCCCTCCCCCAAATTATGTGCCTTCCCCAAGGTCATACACATAGAAGAGGCAGAGCTAGAATTTGAACCCTGGTCCTCTCACCTGAATGTGATCCACTTGATACACTCAAATACCCTTCCTGGCACCTCTTTCACTGTCTGTACAAGTGCTCAGTTTCTAAAATGTTACCTTCTGCCTCCTGCGCTTCTCCTTGGCCGCTCTTTGTCTCAGAGAGCCCACTCGCTCTCATGATTTTAACTACCACCTCTATGATGCATTTTCAAGCCTCAGAACCTCTGAAAAGGCCCAACTCAAGTGTTCTCTTTTGGCATTCGGTGATTTCCCCCAAGCTGCTACTACCTTCCTTCCGCATTATCTTGTATCTTTTGTATCTACCTACATATTTACACTTTGCCTCTCATAGTTAGAATGTAAGCTTCTCGAGGCCAATGTCTTTCACTTCTGTCTTTGTGTCCCCAATGTCTGGCACCTAGTACATGGCTAACAATGCTTATTGATTGATTGAAATCTACATCAATAGCCCTGATTTCTGGGGGAGCAAGAGCAAGAGGCAGGAGGGGGGACTGTTTCTAGGACTCTAGCCCTTTTCTTCCCCTCCCTATCCTATAGCCCAGGAACTACCACCATTGCCTCGCGCCCTGGTATAAGGACTTTGAGTTCTGCAGCCATGGTAAGATGTAGATTGCCACATATGCCTTAGTGAGCTTTTGATGTGTGGTCTGTTATCTGGACTATCTGGGCACATCAAGCCTCTGGGTGACTTTATACTGAAGGTATTACTTAAGAAGGACATTTTCAATATCCTTTTATTAGCAAAAAACAAAAAGAGTGTTTGAAAATCATTACTTAGATTTTTGTATATTTAATAAAAATATCAAGACTCTCAGGGAATTATGAGTAGCACATGTGAATTAAAAGAGAAATACTCTTATCTTCTAGGAAATTCTCTATCACCAATGGCTGACCCTATAATAAGGAGCTAGTGCCCTTATTTTCCATTCATATGGCCCCTCAAACAACCACTTCCCTGCTTCACTTACCAGTTTTAGGACCTTTTGTGACCCATGGTCCCAGCACTTATATTTAGATTTTGCTCCTTCATTACTCAGGGGTTGTCTTTTATGAGGGTACAGGAATTTCTAGTCTTATTTCACAAGCCCTTATGCCCTTGTTTTGTGTTTAGCTCTGGTTCTCCCTAGTAACACTACAGAGGCATATATTTTAGCTTTCTTGCTGGACTCCAAAAGACACAGGTACACCACTACTCTGTATCATTTGACCTGATAAAGGGCCATCAGACACTGTAGTATGACTCCATGCAACTAGCTTTTCTCTGAACCATTTGTAATTTTTTTAAAAGGAAGAAGAAAAGTTGGGACATATTCTACATGATATTCATGGTTTGGGGTCCATGATCTCAGTTCTTTTTTTTTTTTTTTACTATTTAGTATTTCAAATTTTGTTAGCTTCTATCATTAAAACACCCACAACTAGTAATCACAGAAGTCTAGACCTGGAAGGGAACAGGTATGGTTTAGGATTAAGAACACTGATCTTGGTGTAAAAACAACAAAAAAGTCCAATTTGATATCCAAGTCTGCCACAAATATGATGTACAGCCTTGTGTGAATCATGCAGAGGTTGGAATAGATGATCTCCAAGGTTTCCTTTATACTCAACTGTCTGTTACAAAGTTATGACCTTAGAGATCCTTTTGTTCAAACTTTGTCCCTTTCCCCTTCTTTCCCCCTCCTCTGTCATGTGGAAGATGAAGGAGTTTGCTTAGGTTAATACAGAAATATATGGCAGAGAATCCCAATTTTGTCACTCCTACTCCAAATAGGACCCACTTTTGAGACATTTAAATTTTTGGCACACAGAGTTTTCAAGTAGTAGAAGTTATTATGCCAGGGGCAGCTGGGTGGTACAATGGATAGAGTACCAGGCCTGAAGTCAGAAAGACCCTGAGTTCAAATCTGGCCTCAGATACTTACTAGCAGGGTGACACTGGGCAAGTAACTTAATTCTGTCTGCATTAGTGTCTTCATCTGTAAAATGAGCTAGAGAAGGAAATGGCAAACCACTCCAGTATCTTTACCAAGAAAACCCCAAGTGGGGTCGGGAAGAGTTGGACGTGACTGAAATGACTGAATATAACTACACCACCACCAACATGGTGTTATTATTTCTGTATTCCCTGCTACTGAGCGAAGACTGATCTCTTGAGCTTGGTAGCTCCGAGCTGTGCCAAGGGTGATCAGGTGTCTACACTGAGACTAGTACCAATATGGTGAATCCTGGGGAGGTGGTGGGGGTTAGGGTTAGAGGCTACCAGGCTGCTTAGAGAAGTGTGGACTGGTTCAAATTGGAAATAGATCAGGGTAAAGCTTCCATGCCAGTTAGCAATGGGGTTGGGCCCCTGAATGGCGCCACTGCCCTTCCAACCTGGGAGAGATAGGAAAACAGTCTCCAAAAACAAACAAATGAAAAGTTATTCCCCAACAGGATTCATTGTTTCCAGAATTTCTAGTCCTTCTCAAGTCCACTCATCAATGGGGCGTCTGGATGGCACAATGATTATCATTATTTCTAGGGGCCACCTGTCAACATCAATCTGAGTTTCAGAATATTGTAGGAAGGGCTCTTTCTTCTCAGTCTCAAAATGTGGAGCAGAAAAAGGACTAAAATGGGGCATCTGGGGAGGGGTTTGTTATCAGTTGAAGAAGTTACCTGAGCTTGTGTTTTATAGCACTGATAACAGTATTTAAGAAATAGTTTATCAGGACAAAATCAAGTAGTTTTTCCTTTCCTTTTTTCCCCATCACATGAACACAGTTCCATTTTCAGAAAGGAAATGACCATATACAAGACTTCTTGTCTCTGCCATTCTATTCAACAGTCAAATTGACTAGGATGCATTTGTTAATTTGTATAAAATCCAATTTCAGGTGCCTCACTTAATCACAGAGGCAGAGAGCCACATTATTTTAGGTTTTGAAAAGAACTCTCATTGTCTTCTTTCACTTCTTGTCAGGCAAATACTTGAACTTTTAGTTTTCCTAGAAGTAATAGTAATGGTGTTAGAGTCTTTGAGCATTATTGATGAATGATAATCCTGGGAAAACCCATTTGCCTTGCTGCGTCTAGCTGGATGATGCCCTCAGCCCTCTTAGACAAAATGCAGGCTGTCACAGGACAGTGCTATCCAGAGATTGACTTTCCTTAAATATCTGCAAGGTCACCAAGATTAAACATTCTCCAGGGAAACACAGGAAAAAGTAGAATGTCAGCATCACCTTCCCTCCAAGAGAAAAAGCTCAATGACATTTCCAGAAAGGATTGAGCGTCCCTGACTGTAAGAACAGGAAGGGGACTCAAATGTTAGATGCAAAAGGAGAAGGTTACTGCCTAGATATTGGCCACAGAGTAATGATTTTATTTCAAGAATGCTTTTTTCCTAACCTTCTGAGAAACATACAGACAGGTAAACAGATACAGAAGACAGTGAGAGAGAGAGAGACAGAGACAGAGATAAACCAAAAGACAGAGAGGCACAAAGTGAGACAGACACAGAGGAGAGAAAGAGGACAGCCAGAGACAGACAAATTTGGGCATTTGGTTGAGTATTACTTTGGAAAGGAAAGTGGCGTGGAGGTGAACTACATCCTTATAAGGTGTGAATTAACCATGATAGAGAGATTTTATATGTATATCTATCTATCTGTATATGCATGTATATGTATATGTATATACACACAGATGTCTCTTTCTCTCTCTCTATATATATATACACATGCAACCCAGCTATGGGCAAGGCACTATGTGTGTGTATATACATATAAATGCATGCATGTATATGTATGTGTGTATGTAATCTGTATTTTATTTATATATATATAATCTGTGTATAGAGTGAAATAGATATTATATTTAGATAGATCTATCTATATGTGTATATATATATTTATATGCAGAGAGAGAGAGAGGAAGGAAGAGGGACAGGGAGAGGGAGAGTGGGGGGAAGGAGAGCATTTTCCTAGGTTCTTAGCTGAAGGGTGATATTGATGATGGTCGCTCTGAATCTTATTCTCAGGTCTCTTGATATCTACGAGTAACCTGAATTAATAATAACTGGCATTTATGTAATGCTTCAAAGTTGGCAAAGGGCTTTGTATAGATTATCTCATTAGAAGCTCATAACAGCCCTATGAAGTAAAGGCTACAGGTATCCTTACTACCATTTCCACAGATGAGACTATAGTGCTCAGACATATTAAATGATTTGTTCATAGTCACAAGACTAGCAGGTATGTGAGGAATGATTCAAATCTAGATCCTTCCTGACTTTATTTTTGGTGCATTTCCTGAAATACTATCGTGCCTTTTCCATAATGCCTCCTTCCCTTGACCCTTCATAACCTTTTCAAGGTCACAATAGCTGGTGCAGCCTGGACAAGGAAGGCCTCATTACCTGAGACCAGAGATTGGGGGGTCATGTTCAAGAGCATTGTCCAAGGTCATGTGTGTGTATCACTGAAGATCAGTATTCAGAGAGCCACTGACAGGACCAGCTGTAGCTGAGGCTTGGCTTTGCTGCTGCCCCTTAGGTGCCTAAGTACTGCATGGCATACTAGGAGTGTCTTTCCCATTATTCTCTCAATTTATACCTGATGAGGATATGCCTCACCTTTGTGACCTCTTCCTGTGCCAAGGTAACACTCAGTCAATCTAATAACCAAACTTGTTCTAATTATTTAATAGGAGTAGACTGGGAAGCACTCCATTGCTCTCTATAACTATCTCTATCTAGGTAGATTAGTTCCCTATGTGGGATTATAGGATCACAGATTTAGAGCAAGCAGATACCTTAGAGGTCCTCTAACCCAATCCCCTTATTTTAGAGATCTTCCCTTTCTTCTCCTTTCCTCCCAATACTTCCCCTCCCTTTCTCTTCCATTCTTTCTTCCTTTTTCCTTCCTTTCTCCAGTTGCTGCTTCAGGCACCTGCTATGGGCAAGGCACTATGTTCAATGCTGGGGATACAGAGGAAAAAAAGACACAATTCCTTTTCTCAAAGAACCTAGTAACTATACAGGGAAATAACTATGATAATAGAAAAAGAAAACATGGTAAGTGCATTGCAGGGGGACATGGAACATCTTCAAATTTTCACTTCCTGGTGGGTTATACAGAGGATGCATAGCTATGCTGTCTGTTCCCATGCAATTGACCAGAGGATATATGACCACTCTCTGTAGGATCTAGCAAGAAGGTAGTTGCAGGAATGTAAAACAATGCAGTTTCCAGCTTCATCCTTCTGGTATGGCTGAGTGAAGCTCGAGGGTAATATCTTTGGCAGAGGAAAGATAGGAATTGAAAAGTATTTATACCAATCCAAAACTCAAGTGGACTTAGGAGAGTCCCCACTGAACGAGAAATAAAAGAAGTAAAAAAGACCAGTGCAGATCTGATAGACTTTTGCCATGCTGACTGGGTGTGGCAATGGGTCTAACTCACAAAAGAGATGAAATAATCCTGAGGCTAAGAGGTGGCTCACAAAAGAGCTGGCAGCAATCTCTGCAGTGAAACAGCCTAGTTACAATTAGGCAAACAAACAGCAGATGGCAGTAACAGCTCAATGGAGAAATCAGCCCAACCAACAACAACAGCAGCTCATAGCCCAGCACTTGATAATGGCAGCTTTGTAAGAAAGCACTGAGCAGCATCTTGGGAGTCAGAAGTGTTCCAGCTGGGACATCCCATGAAGGAGTATGAGTCTGGACACAGTGTTCCATCCTCCAGTAATAAATAGTACAGGGATATGAATGAGGAGGTAACCCTGTGCAGGTATTGGGATATGGGTTGTTTTGTAGTTTTTATTTACTTCACTATTCAATTTAGTGAATTGTCTTTCTTTTGAATTAATGTGTGCTCCAATTTGGTGGTGTGGTGAAAGGGAAACATTAAATAAAAATTCTTGGGCTATAGTTTTGAATAGACGCTGACCTAAAGAGTATTTGAAGCAGACAGTGGATAGAGTATTGGAACTGGAGTCAGGAAAATTTGAATTCAAATCCAGCCTCAGATATTTACTAGCTGTGTGACCCTGGGCAAGTCTGTTACCTTCTATTCACCTCATTTTCCTCATCAGTGAAGTGGGGTTAGTAATGGTACCTACCTCATAGGGTCATTTTGAGGATCAAAAAAGATAATATTTATGAAGTGCTTAGTACAGTGAGCACATAGTGAGTAGTATATAAATGTTACTTCTTTTGTTATTGTTATTTGGAACCTGAGTATAGCTTACATGGGGCTGTTATGCATGGACTACTGGTGTATAGACCAGAAGGGCAGGCTGCACTGCTGACTCAACTTAGTAGGACTGTCTCTACCCTTCTATAGAAATCTCTTCACCTGGAAGCTCACTTCACCCCTGGACTGCTTCTCATACTGAGAGTATCCTCCAGTCCTGTGGTCCCAGCTTCTGGGAATTATTTATTATTTCTAGAACCTTCCAATTGAAGAAGGATTCCCAGGCCAAACAGGTTTTCATTCTTCTCCAGGCTGCACTTCTGTGCCGTGCCTCTGTGCTGAGTACTTTCACTTCCTCCCCTCTTTTCAGCCTCCCTTTATGTCTGGTCTTCCCCCTTTAGAATGTAAGCTATTTGAGGTCAGGGACTATTTTTCTTTCTGCTTTTATTTGTGTTCCCAATACTTAGGACAGTGTCTGGCACATTATGAGCATCTAATGATTGCTTGTTGGCTACTTAGGAAGAAAAGAACTATTAGAGTTTTGAGGGAGGAATAATTACTTCTGACTGGAGAAGGGGAAATTACTAAAGACTTTATGTAGGAAGTGGCATCTGAACTCAACCTTGAAGGATTAATAGAAATAGAAAGATAGAGATGGAATTGGCGATTAGAGACAACCGTCTTGGTGTAGGGAATGGTATGCAACAATATAGACGTGGGAAAGTGTCAAGGCATGTTTTCCTGGAAGTTTGACTGGAGCACAGATAGGATGGATGAAGGGAAATGGTGGGCAGTAATGCTGGAGGAAGTGGAATGGAGTTAGTAGATCGTGGCATTACTTAAAATGTCAATTTAAGGAGTTTGGGCTCTATTTAGTAGGCAAGTACATGCTTTTTTAAACAGTGACCTTCCAGAGACAGTCCTTCCACTCTAATGGAGGAGATTTCCGGCCAGGGAGAGAAAATGGAGATACCCTGGTAGATTGGTAGTGGTGGTATTTTAAAGATAGGCAAGGTTTTGTGGCATGTCTCACACTGTAGAGTGGGATAGTGGAATCCCATTGCCCTTAGTAGTAATACTTATCAGGGGAATTGGAATTATGAATGGTGGAAAATAACATTGGCTTTCTCATTTTTGCTTTGCACATTTTATATTTCATTTTATATCATAAAACCCAATTGTACAACATATATAAATTCACCTTATTCATTTATATCTACATCTCCTATAATTTAGCAACTGTAAAAATGAAAAAGTACAATGAGCAATTCAAAGAAAAAAGAAAGTAAGCACTGTAACTTGTTATAAAGTCAATTTAATCCCATTATTAGGTAGTATAATGATCTTAATTAATATCCCAGTTTTCTGGTCTCTTTAATAAATCAAGACAATTGTCTAGTTACTTGGTCTTTTCCCATTTTTAATATTCTCCCCGGACACAGATGCCATTAAATTTCACTATGTTCTTTTTGACCCTTGCCTTTACTGAGAAAATTGCCTAGTTCTCTTGGCTCACAGTTTAGGTCGAGAAGAGGAAAAGGGTTTATGCTGGACACCACATTTTATAGTCCTTAGCCTTATGAACCTGGACGAGTCATTGACCTTTCTGTACTTCAGTTTCCTCCTTTGTATAATTGAGATACTAACACCTATAAGAACCACCTCACAGGTTGCTGTAAAGCTCAAATCAATCCATCAGCCCATTTATTAAGCTCCTACTCTATGTTGGACACTATCTTAAATCATAGGATTTGGAGACAAAGAGAGAGTCCATGCCCTCAAGGATCTTTCTTTCTATTGGTAGAAACTATTTATATGTGTGTGTTGAGTGTGTGTATGAATATATACATATATGTGTGTGCACATATGCATCCGTACACAAATATCTATACCTGTTATGTACGTGTGTACACATGCACATATACACACATGATCGTTATGGGGAGGACGGTGATAATTAGGAGGATCAAGAAAATCTTCATGTAGAAGGTGGCATATCCCAAATGAGAAACTTATATGTGAACTACTTTGCAAACTTTAAAAGCACTCTAAAAATGCCATTTATTATTATTATCAATCCTACCTCACAAAGTTGTAATGAGCATTAAATCACTAATACTTGTCAAAGTGCTATGGAAAGGGGCGGCTAGGTGGTGCAGTATATAGAGTACTGGCCCTGGAGTCAGGAGGACCTGAGTTCAAATCTGGACTCAGACACTTAACACAAAAATGAGCCGTGTGACCTTGGGCAAGTCACTTAACCCCAATTGCTCTCCAAAAAGCAAAAAAAATAAAAGTACTATGGAAATTTAAGTTATGATTAGTGGCATTTCTAGCAGAGTGGAATGGCTCCAGGGAGCCTAGTGGGCCCAGGACTGTTTCTCTTTGGTTTGGGTCCTTAGGTGACCCATCATTTAGTTTGGTAGGGTTTGAAGTTCATGGTCCTTGATGAGACCAAGATCCATTTCCTTATGAATAGGTAGCAAATCTTAGTTATTAGTCAAGGACTGTCAAGGATGCCAGTCCTCATCCTTAGGTGCTGCTGACCAATGTTTGCTTCTTGGGATTCCTGCTCCAAAAGCTGATCCAGGGTATCAGAGCCATAACAAGGGGAGGACAATCTGGGGTTTTCTCCAGGATGTTAGAACTGAAGGAACCGGAGGATCACATAGTAGGCACTGAATAAATTCTTGTTGACTACTTTGAAATGAAATAATGTACACAAAGCATTTAGCAACCTTAAAAGTACAGTATAAACATTAGCTGCCTTTATTATTATTATTTTCCTTCCAACATATGTGTTTCCTTGTGAGGATGGGACATATTTCCCTATCACAGCAGTCTGGAGACAACAATCTCTGTGCTAGTGGTCCTTTGTCAGCTTGTGCTAGAAGGTGTAACTCCACTCCTTCTCTTGGCCCTGGGCTGCCACCCCCAGGATCCAGTCCCCATGGCACCACTTTGCTGGGCCTGGCCTTCCTATACAATCCCTACCACAGGGAGAAGTTGGATTGTCTAGGCATTGTTTCCTGCTTCCAGTGAGACTGAACCTACAGTCAGACCATCGTTTAGAAAAATGGAGGGCAGTTCCCCTCTATTCCCAACTCAATTATTTTTACCCTAAGTGAAAGGATTTTTAGTTATAGATGGGCACAGTAGCCTTGCCTTGGCCCTTCTACTAATTTCTAAATCTTGCTTGATCTCCAACCCCTGTTTTAAAATGCTGAATGCTCAACTTCTGTGTCTTAAGCCTGCTTAATTCCCTGGGTTCTGCAGTGGGTTGCACCTGAATTCCTAATTACCTACCTCATTTTCCTGTCTCTCTGCCTATAACTGAATGCCTGATTTAATATCCCTTCCTCTTTTCCTTCTTAACCCCTGCAGCCAAACAGTCTGGGCCACAAGAGGACATTTTCTAGGTTTTAATAAAAGAAAAATAGAACATAATAATTCAGAGCCAATTCCCTAGAATAAGGTAATTAGAAGTGTGTTTCATAGAAAATTACTAAAATTCAAAATGAACAGTGACTAATCTACCATATATATGATAGATTTAAAAGATTAGTTGTATATATTAGATTTTTATTGTGTGTATATACATACATATGCATATACATAATATATAGACACTAAAATAATTTTTATTACTAACTTGAACACCATCAAATACAAATCTTCAAACAAAACAAATGAAGCAAGAAAGTATACATAAAACCATATACTTCCATCATTTATAATTAAAATATGTAAATGAACAAAATTATATTCATCTCAAGCTATTTCTTTACATGGTCTTCTTTTTCAAACCCAATCTTGGATTAGAATCCTGTAGATCTAGTTAGTCCTAATTATTTTCTCCAGGATGGGGAGACCATAGTACTATTCTTTAACCCCTGTCCCTGCTATCCATTCCCTTTTCTGGCCACCTAAGAATGTCAGCGTTTGCTCTAAAAAATGCTCATTCAGACTGGAATTCACTGACCTGGCTGCTCTTTATAAAAGGGGAGGCCAATGATGATTCTGGGGAGGCAGCTATAATTAATCAATCAGGTCATCAATAAATATTTTTTAAGTGCTTTGTGCCAGGCACAATGGTAAACACTAGGAATACAAAAAGACCCAAAAGATAGACCCTGCCCTCAAGGAGCTTACAATCTAGTGGGGGAGACAACATGCAAACAAATATATACAAAGCAAGCTATAGACAGGATAAATAGTAAATAATGAATAGAGGAAGGCAGTAGAATGAAATGGGGATGGGAAAGGCTTCCTGCGAAAGATGAGATTTTAGTTGAAACTTAAAGAAAGCCAGGGAAGACAATAAGATTGAAGAGGGAAAATCACAGCTTAGCGAAGTCCCTGTATCTCACACAAAGGACCTTTTCTATGACTGAGAGGTTAGCTTTTTTCCCATACATACACCATCTTCAATAGGAAAGAATCACGTGCATGGTATTCAGCAGACAAGAAAATGCCTTAGTCCTCAAGGAATCTGGAGAGAGAGAGACAGAGAGAGAGAGACAGAGAGACACACACACACACACAGAGAGAGAGAGAGAGAGAGAGAGAGAGAGAGAGAGAGAGAGAGA
>NW_027185698.1:28756791-28847604 GCF_028583685.1 Petaurus breviceps papuanus | reverse complement strand
TACATATTTCTATTACTCTCTAAATCTGTCTTGCTATTTCATTCTGTGTCTACTAAAGAAAGGTTGACTAGAAAGATAATTGTATTTTAAAATGCTAGCTCATTACTATATGGGAGAGTGGAAAGAGGGTTGAATTTAAAATCAGGAGACCTGAATTGTAGTCCTTGTTCTACAATTTATTAAATATGAGTACTTGGCCAGTCACCTAATTTCTTGGAAACTCAGTTTTCTCATCTGCCAAATAGGTATAATACTTGTCTTATCTGCAGATGTGACATTCAGCTTCTTTACTTTAGGAAAGAAGAAATTGCTGTGGTCTGTGGGGGTTGGCTGGATTTAAAAACAACAACAACAACAACAACAACAAACACAAACCACTGGTTTTGGTGTGTGTGTGTGTGTGTGTGTGTGTGTGTGTGTGTGTGTGAGTGTGTGAGGGCTTATTCATTATAAGGGGGATAGACTACAATTAGCCTTTGAACTATAAGAAAAAAGGAAGTCTGTAGTTGGTGGGTGATGAAGACTTTGTCTGCTGTTTGGTGTGATCTATCCACTGATGTATTCATAGATTGGAAAGGAACTAGGGCAGCCACTGTATTTATCCTCTTTGGGGATGTCATCCATTAATCTTGATACTCACCTAGAACCTGGGGGTTCAGATTACCAGAAAGACAACTAGGTGATGACCCTGTAATTCAGATTCTGCTGTAGCCTGCATAGCTGAGTGTAAGCAGTCACATTCTTTCTCTTCTCTTCTACGCGCATGTTTGATAGAGCCCCAGAGGCATTATACTTACTACCTCAAGTACTTCTCTTTAGGGAGAAAATCTGATCTCTTAAACTAATTCACATTAAAATGTTAAAGACTCAACTTGTAGTAATCACAGTGGGGAATTTGAGACTTATGCAGGTATACCCTTCCATTTGCTTACATTTTTTGTGTGTCTCATGAATACTTCTGGGATTTCATTAGGATAAAATCCTTGCACATAACCCCATATGCCTCCCTCTGGTATTTATATTTTAAAAGAAGGTTACTGGAAGGGGCAAGACATGCAACATTAGTAATGTAATTTCAGTCACTGTGTCAGGTTAGTAGAGAAGACATATTCAGGCCAGAGGTATTCTTGGCATTGCCAAATCATGGCAAGTAGGACATAAATTTCTTTTTCTATTTGTAAGGATGGTCCTTTTGGGGGGGGGTGTGTCTAATATTGGAATTATTAAAGGCTACTAATGCCACAGGGAGAAAGTTTAGCCAGGAGAAGAGATTTTCCTGGCTTCAATTTTTAAAAATCAACTTTTTTATTAACAAGTAATTATCTTTTCTGCCTTCCATATTCCTTCCCCCATTCCTTCCCACCAGGTGAAAAAGAACTTTTGTAACAAATATGCATGATCAAAAAAAGTATATGTTATTCGTCATGTTGAGTTCATTATCTTTTTGTTGGAATTCTTTATGAAATTGTGCTTGATCATTATTATGTTGATCAAAATATTTGAGTCTTTTAGAGTTGTTCATTTTTACAATGTGTGTCCTATTTACTAGTTACTATTGTATACATTGTTCTGGTTCTGCTCACTTCACTCCACATCAGTTCATACCAATCTTCCTTGGTTTCTCTGAAATTGTTCCTTAAAGACACTGTTTTTCCAGATCCTAGAACAGTGCCTTGTCATGGCAGCCACTAAGTAAATACTTAGTGGTTTGGTTATTAGATTGTCTTTCATGTGGAAAAGGGATTACACTTATACTGCTTTGCCCCTCAGAGTAGTGAATTAAGTTTGATTTATAGAAGTTGTGAGTGGGCAGATTTTGGATCAAGATAAGGAAGAATTTCCTAATGATTTCTTTTTTTTGTCTTTATTGTTTACTTTTAGTTTATAAGATTCATTATCCTAATGATTTCTATATAAAACAGTACATATAGCCTTGTTGGTAGTGAATTCACTATCACTGGAGGTTTTCAAGAGGGCAGATAACCATTTGACAGGGATGTTATATCGTGAATTCATGCTTCATGCTTAGGCTTCTATAGATGACCTCTGAGGTCCCTTCCAGAACTTAAACTCTGGGATTTTCCACGTGTTTCCTGGGGTGTTTTGCTCTCTAGTTTTAAACAGGGGGCATATTTCACTTTCAGAGATAGGTGAAGTGATCTTTTAGTGATATGTGTATAGTTTGCATATCTATCAAGTTTTTAAATTAAGAAAGCAGCCCTCTCTTTTTTTAGGAGAAAAGATGGGCAAATGTCCATGGTCACTGTTTTTACAATTGCTGGCTGGAGAAGTTGTCCTAATTTTTTTTTTACAGATGGGCTTATCAGTGCTTGCAGGAAGACTCTGATCCCCTCAACCCCCTCTCAGGGAACCAGAAACGGCTTTGTGTTCTGCTCAGCATTAGCTTAGCTTATTAAAGCATGATGGTTATCTTAGGACACGGGATCAGCAGGCCTTGTCCCTCCCAGGCTCTGTGTCAGCTAGGGAGACTCATCTTCTGCCTCTGGGACTTGGTAAGCTATGAAAAGCATCCAGAGATAAAAGGTTGTTCTGAGACTAGAATAGAGGTGGGGAGGGCAGACACCATAGCATCCTAGGAGAGAGAGGCCCAAACAGATCTTGGCCACCTGGCCAAAGCTAAAGTCCTTGACTGGCTAGAAATTTACTCATCAGTTTCTAAGGAATCACTTTGATCTTTGGATCAAAAAATGCAAAATTTAGAGCAGGAAAGAATCTTAGAGATTATCTAGTACTGCCCTCCCCCTCTTTATTTACAGATGAGAAAACTGGGTCTCTGAGAGATAGGTGTTACCCAAGGTCACAGCAGCTAAGTGGCACACCCAGAATTTGAACCCAGGGCACCTAATTCCAAATCCTCTGAACAGACTTCAAGAAATGACATCAGAGAGCCACCAAGGGGAAAAGTACCACAACTGAAGTTTAAAACAGCAGAAACAAAAGGTTTGCTCCTCTCTTGACTGCATCAGAGGGAAGAAAAAAAAAAGATTCTGCAATGCTCACACACAAAAAAAGCTCCAACTTCTAATCTTGTCATGCTTAATAAAATAGCGAATTGAGCCTCAGTGATGATGCTTGAAAGATCATGGCAGTGCCCTTTCTGAGTTTTATTTTAAGCCTCAGTACTAAAGGTTTTCACCTTAGCATAATTAACTTTTTATCATTAAGATTTAGAAAAATTGAATTGTGTTGGACACAGGTCATCATAATGAGAATTTAATGGCCAAGTGTTACCATGCAGGGGAAGCTGCCCGGCCTTCCTCCAGGAACCTCACTGCCATTGACCTATGCAAATGGACCTCCTCGGGCCGGTTCTTCGCCGATGTCCATTGTCACGTCAGCACCCCCCCCCCCCCCCCCCCCCCCCCCCCCCCCCCCCCCGCCCACTCCCCTCATCTCCCTTAAACAATGATTTTTCTCATTTTCATATTAATTGCATCAGTTCCCTGGGATAATGCTCCCCCTGAAATGAGCAATGGGGATGAGTCACCAAAATGGGGACGTTATTCTTTTTGCTTAACCAATTTCACAGGCCCCGCACAAAGAGCTGCCTTAATTTGACTTGGGATAATTGCTTATCATTAAGTACAGCCACCCCGTGAAGTACCTTTTTATTTATTTAACTCTCATCTCTGATGGATGGAAAATTAGTCACTTGCATATCTGAGGACCCCAGATTGCTCGTGCTACCAGGCAACTTGGCTGTCGAATCCCCCGGGGGAGGGCTTCCCAACCAGCCTCGGCTGTGTGCGTGTGTGTGCCGAATGGCAAACGCAAGGGAGCGAACTGGGGGGCCCTAGGCAGACTCCCGGGGGTGGCTACAGTCTGGAGCTGAGCTAAGCTGACGGAGTCACGGGGTTGGTACCCCAGGGCATTCCTACTGGCTCAAGCCCGGAGAGATGGAGGGGGACAGCCTATAGACTGCCTTCCTTCCAGCAGCCTTTCAGGACTGTCCCGGCAGGCTTGGGTGTGGGCGCAGAAAGATGGGAAGCAGGGATCTTCCCACCCTAGGTGAGCCCTCCCCGCAGGGATGACTGCTTTACACGCGCAGCCTGGAGCTGAAGAGGTTACAGGGTTTTGTTTTCTGTTTTTGTTCTCTCTGTTAAACTTAACAAAAGCAATCGTCACTCAGGATTGTGAATTGAATCAAGGGGACCCCTAATCCCCTTATCTTTGAATACTCCATCACTGTCCAGTTAGGGTGGAGCAAGGACTGTTTGTACCAGACTTGTGGGAGAAGGGTAGTGAGAAGGAGAAGGGAATAAGTTTGGGGGCGGGGGTGAGGGGGCGCAAATCGTGAGTCATCGACTGACACAGCCAGAAGGGCCCCCTGCCTCCCCACTGAAAAGCATCTAGGACATACAATCTTCTCGACAGATTTGCGCTAAATCACAGTCCCTAGGTTTTCTTTAAGCGCGAGTACTCGGTCCCTACGGATGAGAAGAGGTCCTGTCACCGAAGCAGCTATCAGTGACCATTAAACCCATACAGTCATAATATTGTTTCTCTGACATCAATACCGTGATTCATCCCTACCCTCTCATCCCCCTTCCCCTCGCCCGCCTCTTTTCAGCTCGGTTCCTGCGGTAATTGCGCTTTCTCATCTAAATGTCCTCGTTTCTCTGCCCCCGATATTGCGGCATACACAATTAACTGCTTTTCTCCCTTGCAGACCCTAGGTTAACCCACTAAATGCCACCAGCATAACATACCTTCTTCCAGAATGAAGAAATGTTAACTCAATCCTTTCTACTTCTCTTCCACGGGAGATTGAATAAGGAACAAAAACCCAGCCTGAAAATTGGCAGGGAAAAGTCAATGTGCTTCATAATAATACTGTCTTCATTTGCATATTATGTGATTTACAAGGTGCTTTTTAAGACAACTCTATGAGGTAGGCAAGGATTATCATCCCATTCCCCTATTTTACAGATGTGAAAATTATAGTGGGAGAGGTTAAATAACTTCCCCAAGGACAGCTAAGCATGTAGCAGTAATAGAATTTAAACTGGCCTTGTCACTGCAGAGATTATAACTCTATCCCATGAATAAGGTTCTTGAGAGTGGGTCTGTCTTCTCATTCATTACTTCTCCTTTGTTGCTAATCATTCAATAAAGGTTTTTTGAATGTTTTTGTATAATAATCTTGCATTTACAATTTACAAAGAGTTTTCACATATATCATTTGAACTTTATAATAATCTTAAGAAATTGATAGGGCTAAGATTATCCTCCCCATATTACAAATAAGGAAAGAAACTGTAAGGTCAGAAGGGCCCAGCACTTTACCCAATGTCATAAGATCATATGGAAAATTTAAAGTCTAGCCTGCTGGAGGTAAGGCATAAGAAACTGAGGCCCAGAATGATTAAGTGATTTGTCCCAAGATTACACAGATAGTAAGTGACTAAGACAGGATTTGAATTCAGGTCTTCTGACTCCATACACAGAAGTACTTTCAGTGAGTGGCAATGATAAAACTTGATCCAAGGCCTTAAATTTTTTAAAATTATTTTTTCTTATTTTAAATCATTTTATACAATAAGAAAAGAAAATGAAACACTATAAACAAATACAAAAGAAAAAAAAGGAAAAAAAAAGCATTGCCATGTATACAGCAGGACATAAGAGAGGGTTTAAAATATACAGCAATAAATTTCCATTTCAAGAAAACCTATATAATAAATACTACACATAGTGTTCAGAGCTGTCCATCTTTGCTTCCTTCTAAGTTTCCTTTTGTTCTCTGCTGTGCACTTTTTACTTTGTTCTTTTCTCTCCCATTCTCATTCCCCCTACAATTAAATGATGGTGTGTGTGTATGTGTATATGTGCACACATATATGTATAAATATATACATACACACAGACATATATATACACCATATATGTACTTAGATATCTATAATCATACTCATATATAGAAATATACATTCATATGCATCTATGTAATACCATACTATGCTTGTTTGTCTTCTGTTTCTCTGAGGGTGGATAACATCTTCCTTCATAGGTACAAGTCTTTACATATTTTTCAAGTACACCAACTCATCATTTCCTATACCACAGCAATATTCCAACCTCATACTGTCTAGTTATTTTAAATAGTCTAAAACAATATTGATGAATACAGCTGATAATATAATATAGTTTCCCTTTTTTCTCTTTTTGATTTAATCTATTTTAGCTTTAACTTTATCTGAGATCATGATTTCCACCCCTGCTTTTTTTCCCTAACAAATTCTACTCCTGATCTTTATTTTATGTTTGTGTGTATCTCCTATTTCCTATCCCTCCTGATTCTTCTACTTTACTTCTACCCAATACCTTGTCTTCCTATTACTTAACTTACCGCCCCCCCCACCAAGATCCTTCCCCTCCCCCCTCCCCCCCATGAAATCCCTCCCTTGATCCAAGGACTTCTAACTCAGGTTCAGTGTTCTTTCCACATTAGCCTGTAGAGAAATGTGAAAGTCTAGCATCTTTATGGTCCTTTGGGGCTCTTTAAATCATATACTTATAATAGAAACTTAGAGTTGGAAGGTAAGTTCATTTAGTCCACCTTATTATTTATAGATGAGGTAAATGAGTCCAAGAGAGGGTAAATGACTTGCGCAGGGTCACATAAACTAGATAGCAGAGCTGGGATTTGAATCTCAGTCTTTTAATTCTCTTCTCACTATACCATGCTTCCTCCCTGAGACTAGGGACTCATGGGAGTGTAGGACCATAAGATTTAGAGTCTGAAGGAGCCTTAGAGATCATCTCATTGAACATTAGAAAAAAAGGTAGTACCATAAATTGAAGAGAAAAGTCTTTCCTAAGGGCAGTTTGGTTCTTATTTCATTTCCTTGTATTAGGACATTGGCAGAGGCATTTGCCGTGGAGAAAATTGAGAAGGAGGTGAGTCAATCAATATTTATTAAGCACATGTTATGTGTTCAGTTCTGTGGTAGGCCCTGTGGGAGCTACAAAAAAATATGTAACATAAAATGTTAGAGCCAGAAAGAATTTTAGAGACCATCTATCTATCCCAAGGGTGGAGAACCTGTGGCCTTGAGGCCACATATGGCCTTCTAGGTCCTTGGGGGCCACTTTTTGACTGAGTCCAACTTTTACAGGACAAATCCTTTTATTAAGGAGATTTGTTCTGTGAAGTTTGGATATAATCGAGGGCCACACTTGAGGACCTAGAGGGCCACATGTGGCTTTGAGGACGCAGGTTCCCACCCTGATCCCAATCTCTTCATTTTGTAGAATGAGGAAATCAAAGCCCATAGGTCAATTCAATTTAATCCAACAATTTATAGGTCTTATTATGTATAAAGCTCTTTTCTAGACGTGAGGCAGAAAACCACAGCTAACACTTGGCCAGGATAATGAAGATTTTTAGGCATAAAACTTAAACTAGAAACCAGGTCTCCTGATTCCACTCCTGTGCTCTTATAAGTACCCTGTACTTAGTAGGTACTTCATAAATGCTCAGTTGAATGGAATTCAACCCATTCCAGTATAAGAAAGCAAATCAGGAACTAAACTCTGCCCTTAGGAAAGACTTTATTTACTAATGCATTTATGGAACTACTTCTTTAGTCGTGTTTAGCAAGATGATTTCTAAGGTCCTTCAGATTCCAGATCTTATGATTTTGCACTATGTGATAGTAATGGCAATTAAAGATTCCCCTGTATTGGCTTGGTTTTCAAACTGATTGTGTTAAAACCCAGAGCTTGTTAATCCCACCTGTGGGATGGACTTGTTGATGTGAAAAGAAAGTCCTGAACTGGGAGGAGCTGGTGACGTAGATTTGGAGAGACAAGTGAGAGGCAGAAGAAACTTTTTTTGGAAGCAGCACCTCGTGGAGAGAGAGTGAGTAAGAGAATTGCTGGTGGCCGCTTTGAATTGCCCTGGACTTTTGAGACCTGCACCCTGAGCTGCCAAGGACTGAGGAGACATGGCTGTTTTGCTGGTACTTTGTCTGTCTGTTTTGATGTTGTTTTGCCAGATTTGTCCTGAAAGACAGGCCTGTTGAAGAAGTCCTGGAACCTGGCTGTTCGCTAAGAAGCCCTGAGACTGTCCTGCAGACAGAGAGTGAATACTGTCCACTGGTGAAGGACAGTGCTGTTGTTGCAGGGGTCTGGGAACCTTTCTGTTGGTTCAGAAGCCCTGAAGAAGGATTTTCTTGTATGTTTACAGAAATCCTGGGAGAGGGCTTTGCTAATGTGTTCAGGGGTTCTAGGACTGTTCTACAGACAGAGGATGAATTCATGAAGGGACTGGCAATGTATCTTATGGCCTTGCTAAGCCTTGTCTCCCCAGGAACTAAGATTGCTGAGAACTTGCCTCTTGTCAAGATGAAGAAAAGACCTCCATTTGGGTATTAAGTGCTGTGTTTGAACTTGATGTAACTCTGGGGTAGATTCAATTGTGATCCAGGGGTGGGGAACTTTTGACTTTATGTTTGGAAACTAATCTCCATTTGAGAAGAGGGACTTTGTGGTGGACTAAATTAAGGTATAGCCTAGGGGTGGAGAAGTATTGAGAACAGAGACTTTGTAACTGAAAGATTGGAAGGTCCTGGGGTGGGGTAGTACTTGGAGATTATTTAATCACCCTTAGTAAATGCTGTATTTTGAATGATGTCATGTTTTGATCTTCTCTGTTCTTGGCTTGTCACTGAATAAAATGGAGAGCACCTATGCTGGTATTCTGAACCTTGGGAAGTTGCCTTTCCTTGGTGTTACAGTACACACTACTCCCTTGAGTGTAATCTCAGGGAGGCAGCACGGTATAGTGGAAAGAGAATTAAAAGACTGAGAATTAAACCTCCATTATATGGCCACTTTTCAGTATGTCACAATCTCCTCCCTCAAGGAGCTTCTCATCTCCCTGATCTGAGAAACATAACAAGTCTGAGGCGGAAGATAATGAAACAGTGTGGTACGTGAAGTTAATTGCAATTCAGAAGAAAAGGTCTGGAGGTCTCACCATATGGACGTTAGCTAAGAGAAATGCAGATGTATAACCTGGAGAAGACCTAGGGGTAATACAATATCTGTCTTCAAATATTCGAAGGGTTGTCATGTGGAAGAGAAATTCAACTTGTTCTGTTCGGTCCTGGAGGGCAGAACTCAGAGCAATGGGAGAAGGTGGCTGAGAAATACATTTCAGCTCAATAGAAGGAAGAAACTTCCTCCCAATTAGAATTGTCCAAAAGTAGAACAGGCTGTTTCAGAGGGTTCCCCCTCAGTTGAAGTCCTCAAGGGAAGGTTAGCTCTCAGTTGTTGAGGCAGTAAAGAGGACATTCTTGTTCAGGTATGGGTTGGACTGGCCAGTCTTTGGGGGCCCTTCTCTGAATTCCCATAACTCTTTGTAACTCTATTTGACTTTCAGATTTTACCTTATTGTTGTAATTTGTGTACATGCCTTATCTTCTATTACACTGTGAGCCCCATGAGGAGGACAGGGCACATTCTTATTTGTATTCCTTACAGGGCCATATGTTTGTATGCATGTATATGCACATATATACAAACACATACACACAAAACATATGTGTGCATATGTATAAACAATAAAACACACATGTATATGCATGTATATACACATATACTCATATACATCCAAATGTATATTTATGTAAACACAAACACATATATAAAGACACAGACAGATACACGAATGTGTGTCTGTGTGTGTTTGTTCAATATATTCTCTGATCTGAATACAAGCCATACTTTCCCACTAAATCTGACTATTATTCAATTCAATCAACAATCAATCAGCCAATATTCATTCATTAAGCACTGTGTATCAGACACTGTTTTAAGCACTGAGGATTAAAAAAAAAAAGAAAGAAAAAGCAAATACAGTTCTTGCCTTCAAGGATATTACATTCTAATGAGAGAAATGACCTGTCTACACCATAGCATAGGAGAAATCAGAATAGAGAGAAGGTTGCTTTGGAGAGAATGTCACTGGACAAATGTTGAATGTCTATGCTGTGCCGATGACTGTGCTTGGTACTGGATACATACAAGGTCTGGAGGAGAGCTCATGCCAATGCTCAGGGCAGGAAATAGAGTTGCTACTTCAGGAAACAGTGAGCAGTCCAATTTGGCTGGAACATGGTGTTCTTGAAGAAGACTAGTTTGAAACAAGCCTAGGAAGGTAGGTGGGGAGCAGATGGTGGAGGGCCTTAAATGTCAAGCTAAGAAGTTTGTTTTTTATCCTAAAGACAATGGACGGCCCTTAAGGGTTTTTAAGTGGGGCACATGGTTATGCTTCTGCCTTAGATAAATTATTTTGGCAGTTGTGTGGGGATTGTATTGGTGATGGGGAGAAACTAGAGAGAGGAAGACCAATTAGGAAGTGAATACAAGGGAAAACTGAGGGCCCAGTTTAGGGTGGTGAGTGTGTAGGGGGAAAGAAAGGGACAGAAGAAATATAAGTTGTGAGAGCAGAAATGATGACTTAGCAACAGAGAGGCTATGAGTTGGGGGGCAGCATGAGGGAGAAGGGAGTCAAAGATGCCTCTGGAATTATGAATCTGCTTGACTGGTGAAACCCTCAGCATGAAATAGGGAATTTGGAAAATGGATGGATTTAAGGAGAAAGAACTAGAAGGGACCCTAGAGTGCATCTAGTTGAACACTCTCATTTTATATATGAGAGATTTGATCCCCAGAAAGCAGAAGTAGCTCACCTGAGGACGCACAAGTAGTAAGTGGAAGGGCTGGGTTTTGAACCCAGAGTCTCTGCCCTCAATACTAGTGCATTTTTCCACTGGAGATAACAAGTTTTATTGTGGACATGTCATGTTTGAGACGTGAAGGGTGGAAATGAGTTCCCTTTATCTCCAGCATCAAATATAAAGCCCTCTGTTTGGCATTTTAAGCTCTTCATGATCTTACCCCTTTCCACTCTTGAACACTGTGTCCTTCATCTCATTCTACAAACAACTTCATTGACCTGCTTGCTCTGCCTCACATAGGACTCTATATCTCCCATCTCTTTTTCTTTACACTGACTATCCCCCCATGTTGGAAAGTTTTTCCTTCTTACCTTTGCCTAGTAGTGTTTGTTTTTTTTTTTTTTTTGGTGTGGGGGGCTTCCTTCAAATTTCAGCTCAAATCCTACGTTCTGCAGGATGCTAACACTCTCCTCTTTCGAGGTTTCCTTCTACCTAATTTATATAGTTCTTATATGTACTTAGTTATTTACATGTTGTCTCTCTGATTAGAATGTAAGCTTCTTGAAGGCAGGGATTATTTCTTTTTGACCATTTTTTGTAGACCCAGTTTTTAGCACAGTGCCTGGATCACAATAAGTACTTATTAAACGCTTTTTGGTTTATTGCAGATTGTGGCCTGGGGAAATGACCCTAGCAATGTGGGTAGGATGAATTTGAGAAAAAGGTAAGACAGGACACGAACATCCTTTTAAGTCTTTCTTTTAAAGATCTTTGAGAAGTGTACAATCCATAGTCCTGTATTTTGCCTCCTGGAGTGGTTGTATCTTCTGGATAGCACACAGCACCCATTAAAGAGCTCAGCACATTCTCCCGATTGTAAACTTCTCAAGGACAGTGCAATCTCTATCTAATAAAATCCTGGTAGTCTCTAGGATGATGCCTTACATTCCAGTGAACACTCAATAAATATTGATGGTACTCCATCAGTCAGGAAGATATTTGTTGAATCCTCCAGGACCCATGACACAGAGTCGGAGTGATTGTGGTATTTGTGGTCACTTGATAAATAAAAATAAATGACATGTACAGGAAGCCAGCTGTCTACAGCCAAGCACAATTCTGGGCTTCTAAAAATACTTCATTAGTGAGAGTGTTGGCTCTTTTTCTAGTTTGTCTGGCACAATATGAGGAATAGGTTATTGTGGAAGAAATGCTAGGCAGGGAGGCAGGAGTCTGGGACTCTCGTCTTTGCTACTAACTAGCCGTGGGCCCTCAGCCTCATAATTTTCTATCTCTTGGCCTCAGTTTCCTCATTGTAAAGAAAATGAGAGATTAGAATAGATGCTTTCTAAGGTTTCTTCTTAAAAATCTGTTATAATTCTCAGGGGTGATCTTAGATCCAGGGCCTTCTAGGTCTTTGGGTATAGCCTTTTGACTGAGTCCAAGTTTTACAGAACAAATCCTTTTATTAAGAAGATTTGTTCTGTGAAGTTTGGATTAAGTCAAAGGCCACACTTGAGGATCTAGAGGGCCACATGTGGCCTTGAGGCTGCAGGTTCCCCACCCCTGTCTTAGATTCTTCCAAATGCAAACACCTGAGATTACAATTGGATATTTTTTTCAATTAGTTCATCCACATGACGAACTCCAAGTTTATTGTCCAAATTCTCCCTTGCTCTCTGTCCTTTTGAGATTGCCCAAAGTTGAAAATAGAAAGAATGAGAAGTGGTGGGATAGAGTATTTCTTGCTGTTCCTACTGTTTCATCGTTTTGTTTTGCTTTTTAATTATGGCTGTGATTTCATTAGTGCAAGGCACTCCCAGGGAGGAAACTCCCTCTATCAATGCTGATTGGCACCTGCTCAACAATTTACAGACTTGAGGAGTTATTGAAGGGCACTGAGAGGTTAAGTAATTTGTCCAGGGACACACAAACAGTATATGTCAGAGGCACTATCTGAACCTACGGCTTTTAATTCCTACCAAATCATCAGAATATGAGACTAGGCAAGAGAGAGTGTGGATGGCTCACTGTGTAAGGTCATCTCCACTCCTGGAAAACACAACTCCAAGTTTGATAGATCAGTGCCACCAGCTGCAGGGACACATGATTTCATGGGCAAGAAACAGCTGATGAAACTTACTTTAGGATTTAGAGTTGGAAGGGACTTTTATAACCATCCTGTTCAAATTATGGATGAGGAATCTGATGTGAGGTCAAGTACTCTGATCATATGGGTATTTATTAGCAGAACCAGTTATTTGAATTTAGTCTTTCAACTGATAAATCCACACTGTTCCTTCAACTACCCCCTGCTGATCTCTGCTGAAGTCCTCCAGCCCCAGCACATGCTGCTGAATGTGTAAGCAACTCATAAGACCCTGTCATTCACAGGAACTGGAAGCCTTGTGCTTGGTGACAGCTGTTTATTTTATTCTTAAGTGGTCAGAAATGAATGCATTTATTTGAAATCTCTCCCCCCCCCCAGCCGCCACTAACCTTTTATAGCGTTTATAATGACTGTGTTAAATCAAACCTCATTATAATGTAATGGGGCCTGACTGAAATATTGCAAGTATGATCCTGGAGAATTTCATAAATTATTAAACAGTAATTGAAAGTAATATGGCAGAATGCCCTTTGTACCTGAGGGGAAAAACTTGAGGGTTTTGTGCAGAAATAGAGCCAAATAAAGAACACATGAAATATTTGGAGTGGAATGGGATGGGGAGGAATAATTGAGTGACTAAACAAACACTTTTATTTTTAGAACCAACATCAGCTTTCTTCTTTAAAAAGAATTCTAAACAATCCATCAACAAAATCAAACCTTCAAATGAGCAAAATAAAAATTATAATTTTTATGGATAATTTTCTAAAATATTAAAAAGTACATATTGATTTTAGCAAAACAGTTGCCCACTGTCCTCTGTTTCCCCATCTGATCTTTTTCTTCTATATATGTTTTAGTGGATTTTGTTGATTTTCCCTTCCCTTGCCCTAGTCCATGGATCCTGAGGTCCCAGCAGGAGCAGATTTCAGAGAGTTGTTCCTTTGAGGGACTTAGTGCCCTTTCTCCTAGAGTTGGAATTTGACCCTCACCATTCCCACTTTGGGGGATGGTAACCCAGATCTCTGCTCTGATCCTTCAGTTTGCCATCCACTTTCCAAAAATCAGAAGTCTGAGAGGTGGCCAATTACAGAGCATAGAGGAGTAGAATGTGACCAAGTCCATGAAGTCTTCCCAGGAAGATGGTGCCCATTGGGTCCTACCATCTATCTGCCTGCCATGGCTCTTGAGGGCCACTTGGCCTCATCTGTTCAAGCCTCTGGACTCAAGCCATTTCATCTGACACTATAGCACCCCCAGATCTTTTAATAAGCCGCATATCTGAACCCTCCTAAATGTGTTGTCTGCCTGGAATATAATGTGAGTTCCTTGAGAACTGCAACTGTCTTGATTTTCTCTTTGTATCTCTAGCACTTGAAACATTCATTGTAAGTGATTAATGATTATTTTTCTAATCCATTATAGCATTAGCTTTCTACCAACAAATTACAATTAAAATATACTGAGCCTCAGGCTAAGAATGGCAAGGCCTCTTCCACCAAATGCCAGCCTATCTCTGGCAGCCCCACTCTGAACTGAAAATGGACTCCTTGTAATCCAGTCTTATTGCCTTTCTGTTCAAGAGGCAAGTAGGTGGTGCAGTAGATAGAGTGTTAGAGAACTGGGAAGACCGGAATTCAAATCTGCCCTCAGATACTTCCTAGCTGTATGATCCTGGGCAAGTCTCTTAACCTCTGCCTGCCTCAGTTTCTTGAAATGCAAAATGGGGATAATAAGGGCATCTACTTCCCAGGGTGTTGAGGATCAAATGAGAAAAAAGTTTCAAAGCACTTAGCAGAGTGTCTGGTATAGGGTAGGTGACATATAAATGCACATTCCCTTCCCTTCCCCTTCAAAGTTCACAGCAAGGCTGGGGCCTGCCAACACTGCCTGTGAGGCACTCACTGACCCAGGGTCCTTGAAGTCAGTCCTTGGTAGGTCAAGGGCATCTCCATCTCCTGCTCTGGTTGATTTTTTCTGAGCTGCTCACTGATTGATGCTTGGAGAGGCAGAGAGTGGTTTGAAGTCTGACTTCTCATTTGTTCAGCAGCAAAGGCTTTACTCCGGGACCTAAGTAGTGGAGTTGAGTTGTTTGTTTTTGCCCTTCAGGGGCTCAGAGCAACCACAGCCCTGCTGCTGTACCTGGTCTTTATCCTTCGGCAGCTAGAAGTGCACTGGACAGAGAGCTGGGTTTTTAGTTATGAAGACCTAAATTCAAATCCTGCTAGCTATGTCACCCTGGGCTAGTCACTAAAAAACACAGCAAAACAACCTCTGATTGCTTCAGTTTCCTCTACTGCAAAATGGGGATAATATCATTACCCCAGGGTTTTTGTGAGGATCAAATGGGATAAAATGCTCACATGATGCCTAGCACATAGTAGAAACTTAATAAATGATTATCCTTCCCCCTTCTCCCCACTTCTGTTTAGGTCTAAATCCTCCTGGGGGAAAAAAAGTCATGAACAGTTCATTTAGACAGGGCATTGGGTTTGAAGTTGAAAGGCAGGGATTCATATCCTGGCTTCAGTATTTCTGGGAAGCAGCCACCATCTGCCAATTACTAGCAGGTAATCCCAGGAACTCAGGAAACAGCAGCAGCAACCTTAAGGCCACTTAGCCCTGTATCGATACCCTACTCCCCTCCCCCCTTCCCATCTTCCTACTTCCCCCAGTGAAGATGCCCCTTAGCAGGGACAGCAGCCCCTGCCTCCTCAGTAGCCAGAGCTCACACAAAGTCCTCACCACAAAAGTAAAGAGTTCACTGGATGTGATTTTATATATAGAAATGACATGAAAGAAAACACATGCATGTCTGCTTTGCTGGCTGCACCCTGAGGGGCCACTGTGCCTTTCTATTTGAGTTGCAGTTAAAACTTCCTTAGTATCTCATAGAATGTTTGCTCCTTAAAAGCATTACTTTTTTTTCCTAGTGCAATCCAATCAACATTTATTAAGCTCCTACTATTTGCCAGGCACTATACTAAGCACTGGAGATATAATTAATAAAAAGTCCCTGCCTTCAAAGAGTTTACAACCTAAAAGGGAAGACAACACATGAAAAGAGGCAGGAAATCAGGGAAGGAGATGGGGAGACAGGGGACACCACAGGATACCTGGCCAGTCACATCCTGGCAGGGCAAAAGATGCAAAGTGATGTGAGCCTGGATTTAAGTCCTGGCCCAGCTACTTTATGATCTGAGGCACTCATTTTCCTAAGCCTCGGTTTCCTTGTCTGTACAATGCCCTGCATATTGGACTAATTGATCTCCAAAATCCCTTCCAGCTCTAACATTCTTTTTTTAACATGTAAAGTTTGGCAAAATATATTTCCATATTAGCCATGTTGCAGAAAAAAAGAAAAAGCAAGAAAAATAATAAAGTGAAAAAAAGTATTCTTCCAGTCTTCATTAGGGCTAATCAGATCTCTTTCTGTGGAGGTGGTTAGTATTTTTCATCATGGGTCCTTTGGAATTGTCTTGGATTATTGTATTCATCAGAGTAGTTCAGTCTTTCACAGTTAATCATTGATACAGTATTACTGTTACTGGGTACTATTTTCTCCT
This sequence comes from Petaurus breviceps papuanus, assembly GCF_028583685.1. Taxonomy (NCBI): domain Eukaryota; kingdom Metazoa; phylum Chordata; class Mammalia; order Diprotodontia; family Petauridae; genus Petaurus; species Petaurus breviceps. Next base: position 28,831,219 of record NW_027185698.1, on the reverse strand, counting down.
GTCTCTGCTTCACTTTTTTAAAAAAGTTAATTTATTTTTAGTTTTCAACATTTCACTTCCATAAGTTTTAAATTATTTCTCCCTCCCTCTTCTTCCCCCTCCCCAAGGTGGCATGTAATCTGATATAGGCTCTCTATATATATTCCTATTAAAACATATTTTCACATTATTAAACATTTCACATTATTCACATTAAATATATTTTCACATTCATGTTGTATAGAAGAATTAGAATGAATGGGAGAAACCATGAGAAAGAACAAAATGAAACAAAAAAAAGAAAATAGTCTGCTTCACTCTGTATTCAGACTCCATAGTCCTGTCTCTGGATATGGATGACATTTTCTATCATGTGTCCTTTAGAATTGTTTTAGGACCTTGAATTCCTGAGAAGGGCTAAGTTTATCAAAGTCAGTCATTGCACACACTGTGGCTGTTACTGTGTACAATGTTCCCCTGGTTCTGCTCACTTCACTCAGCATCAGTTCATGTAAGTCCAGGTTTTTCTGAAGTCTGCCTATTCATCATTTCTTATACTGCAATAGTATTCCATTACATTCATATACCACAACTTGTTCAGCCATTTCCCAATTGATAGGCATACCTTCAGTTTCTAGTTCTTGGCCACCACAAAAAAACCCCTGCTATGTTTTGTACGTGTGGGTCCTTTTCCCATTTTTATGAACTCTTTGGGATACAGCCCTAGAAGTAGTATTTCTGGGTCAACAGGTATGCACTTTTTTATAGCCCTTTGCTCATAGTTCCAAATTGCTCTCCAGAATGGTTGGATCAGCTCACAACTCCACCAACAATGAATTAGTGTTCCAGCTTTCCCACATCTCAAATATTTATCATTTTCCTGTTTTTTTCATGTTAGCCAATCTGATAAGTATGATGTGGTACCTCAGCTATTTTGATTTGCATCTCTCTAATCAATAGTGAGTTAGAGCATTTTTTCATATGAATATAGATAGCTTTTAATTTCTTTGAAAACTGCCTATTCGTATCCTTTGACCATTTTTCAATTGGGGAATGACTTGTATTCATGTAAATTTGACTCAGTTCTCTATATATTTTAGAAATGAGGCCTTTAAAAAAAATTAAATGAGGCCTTTATCAGAGACACTAGTTGTAAAGATTCTTTTCCAGTTTTCTGCTTCCCTCTTAATCTTGGTTGCATTGGCTTTGTTTGTGCAAAAGTTTTTCAATTTAATGTAACCAAAATTATTCATTTTGCATTTCATAATGTTCTCTATTTCTTGTTTGGTCAAAAATTCCTCTATTCTCCATAAATCAGTCAGATAAACTCTTCCTTACTCCCCTAATTTGTTTATAGTATCAGCCTTTATATCTAAATTGTGTACTCATTTGCACTTTATTCTTGTATACAGTGTCAGATGTTGGTCTATGCCCCATTTCTGCCATGCTATTTTCTAATTTTCCCAGCAGTTTTTGTCAGGTAGTGAATCTTATCCCAGAAACTGGGGTCTTTGGGTTTATCAAACAGTAGATTGCTATAATCATTGAGTACTGTGTCTTGTGTGCCTAACCTACCGTGTTTCCCCGATAATAAGACCTATCCCGAAAATAAGCCCTCCCCTTACTGTGTAAGATTCCTCTAAAATAAGCCCTCCCCCGAAAATAAGCCCTATTGAGATTGCTACTGTAGTGAAGGTGATCCCCTGCGCTACACGCTACATTACGGTACCCTCTGTATGCACCATCCCCCCCCCCCGTGAAACGCACGCCACGCTCCGAGCTGCATCCAATCAGAGCTGCAGCAGTGAGCACGTCATCCTGTTCTTTATTGAATTCATTATTGAATAAAGGCACATTTTTTTGTTCACATTTACCTGTTTATTAAAATTGCTGTCAATGTTCATTAAAATAAGCCCTCCCCTGAAAATAAGCCCTCTGGTGTTTTTCTGTCCAAAAAAATTAATAAGACAGTGTCTTATTATCGGGGAAACACGGTATTCCACTGATCTACTCCTCTGTTTCTTAGCCAGTACCAAGTAGTTTTGATGATTGCTGCTTTATAATACCATTTAAGATTTGGTATGGCTAGGCCATCTTCCCTAGTATTTCTTTTCATTAATTCCCTTGACATTCTGAACCTTTTGTTCCTCCAGATGAATTTTGATATTATTTTTTCTAGCTCTATAAAATAATTTTTTGGTACTTTGGTATGGCACTGAATAAGTAAATTAATTTCAGTAGAATTATCATTTTATCATTTTTATTATATGAGTATAAAATAATATTTATTATATTATGTGAATAACTGATGTTTTCCTAGTTATTTAGATGTGACTTTATTTGTGTGAAAAGTTTTTTGTAATTGTATTTGTATAGTACCTTGGTTTGTTTTGGTAGATAGACTCCCAAATATTTTATAATGTCTACAGTAACTTTAAATGGGAATTTCTATTTCTATATCTTGCTGTTGGGCTTTGTTTGCTCACTTTACTTTGCACCAGTTTATATAAGTCTTCTCAGGTTTTTCTGAAAGCATCCTGCTCATCATTTCTTACTGAACAATTGTATTCTAATATAGTCATATACTTGTTCAGCCATTCTCCAAATGATAGGCCATCCCCTCAATTTTCAATTCTTTGCTACCACAAAAAAAGCTGCCCTAAATATTTTTGTACACATAGGTCCTTTCCCCTTTTCTTTGATCTCTTTGGGATACAGACCTAATAGGGGTGTTGCTTGATCAAAGAGTCATAATATGAGAAGTAGGTGCTATTATTTTCCCCACCCCACCCCCCCTTTACATATGAGGAAACCATGACAGACAGGTTAGATGGTTTATTCAGGGACACAGAGTTAGTAAGTGTCTGAGGCTGGATTTGAATTCAGGTCCTCCTGACTCCCGGCCTAATGCTTTACCTAGCCTTCTCTAGCTGCTTGTGGATGACATGCTCATTGCATTAGTTCTTGCAATACTCTAAGACCTCATCAGATTGATATGGTCACTGAAAAAAAAATCAGTTTAGCTAGCTACATATGAAAAGAGAGAAATGGAAAAATAATGAGGACTGCCTGGAATGTTGAATGGTCAGCCCATTTTATATACCTGGGTCTGGAACTAGAGTTAAATGGGAAGAAGAGGGAAGACTTGGATCACATTTGGGAAGTTATGCATGGAAAGAGAAATGAGGACCATGGATTGCTCAGTCTAATCTTTGTTCTTAGTGTAAAACCCTTAGTATTTATGTTAGGTTTTGGTTTCAAATAAATATTCTTAAAAATAAATTTCAGAGAAAATTTGAATCTTTGATTTTTTGGGGTGCTTTTGCATATATGTTTATTTTGCTTTCAGCTTCCTTCTCTGCTTCTATTTATATATTTATAGATCATTATGATTTTTTTTCTTTATATCATTTAGATTTGGGTTATTTTCCCAGTATTGAAACATTCTTCTGTTTATATTAAAAATCTTATTATATCACTAATCATAATGAACTATTATGATTTACTATTGTATTCTGAAAACCATTATTTTATTTAATGTATTAATATGGAAATTACTTAGTTATATTTGTCTTTAGTTTTATTTTTCTGCCTTATACCTTATAGGTTTAAAAATCTATAAACTGAGAGATTTATTTATTTTGTTAAATATTTCCCAGTTACCTTTTAATCTGGTTTCTGCCCCAATGGGACTCCTGTGTTTTGACACCTCTGGACTAGATAACCTCTAAGGACCCTTTTTCTACCTCTCAATCTATAATCCCAAAAGTCATTTTTAGTTTCATTGTAGACTCACACCTTTTAAGCCTATTTTCTTTGTTGGTTACTGTTGTTATTAAGTATTATTCCCAAATGCAGTTGTTACAGCCATACTTTCCTTTCCATCTAGGTCACAGAGATCACAGAATTTTGTAAAAGTTACCTTGAATTATCTGTGCACTTTATTGAGTCTGCAAAATGCTCAAATTACAAAATGTGAATTGATATATTCGCAGCAAATCCAGTTTCTTCAGTTCTCTTTAAGTCTGCAACTTCTTTATTATTTATCCTTTTCTTGGGTTTATTATGATAGGTTAGTAGGCTGTTAAAATCTTACATCATTATGATTTTGTATCTGTTTTTTGCCACTTAACTTTTGTTTTACAAATTAGTTTATATGTTCAATGCATAGATGTTTAGTACTGATATCCTGTCATTATCAGTGACAGTTTTAAGTCTAGTGTAATTTCCTTGTTTATACCTTTTAATGTTTGCTAATTTTGATCAAATTTTGTCTAATATCATCACTGCTACTCCAGATTTGATGGAATTTTCTGTAGCATGGTAAATTTTAATCCAATTGAGTATATGAAATATGTTCTATCCTTTAGTATTTCCTAGGATAAAGGTGTGCCCCTTTCAGACTTTGGCCAATTTGCAGTTGTTAAGAGTAAGGGTCAAAAAGTCCTTCCATACTCTGTGGCTATATTTCCATACGAAAAGGTCAGGTATATAGCTGAGTTGTTAACAGAGACTATAAACTTTCCTAGGTCATTCATTGCCTTGGTACCTTTTCACGACTGCCTCATTTATATTGGAAAACCTGAAGAATTTAAGAACTGGGGAACCCTAAACTACAGAGGGGCAGTTAAGTGGTGTGGTGGATAGAATGCCAGACCTGGAGTCAGGAAGACTCATCTTTGTGAGTTCAAATATATCCTCAGATACTTATTAGCTGTGTGACCCTGGACAAGTCTTTAGCCCTGTTTGCCTTAGTTTCCCCATCTGTAAAATGAGCTGGAGAAGGAAATGGTGAAGCACTCTAGTATCTTTGCCAAGAAAATCTCAAATGAGGTCATGAGGAGTCAGACATGACTGAAATGACTCAAGAACAACAATAAGACTATATAGCTGTTCAATGATTATTAATTAGGCAAATTACCATTTTCTGGTTCATGACCTTATTTGTAGAGATGACCATTTTGGAAGTGTATTGGGCAATCACTGTTTGTTAGGGTGAGTTCTCTGATTGAGGAGACCAGGAATACTCATTGTGAAAAATGGCTGATTCTAGGAGTATTGGTTTTGTACCTCTTCTTTGATCTGCTCAAGGGAGAAAGAGAGAAAGGTTCAGAGCTGAGACTGTGGAGGTTTCTACTGGTCCTAGGGTAAGCATAGTGCCTTCCCCTTCTCAAAGAGAACATCAGTACTCCAGCTGCAGCAATCGACTGAGTTAGAGGTAGAGCAGAGAAGCAACTTTAAACAATCAGCATAACGGTGTTTGCGGGAGACAGATCAAGGTCAGTAGCAACAGCACAAATATATCAGCAGTCCTTTGACCTCAGGGTGCATTAGTTACTGCTCCTCACTTTTACCTTGTTCATAGATGCTTCTCACATGTGTGCATCTTTGCTTGCCCCCTCTTGGCTCTGCATATATTTGTGGGAAGATGCACCCCAGGGTTATGGGAGAGATATTTGGTTTCTATTTTTCTTATTTCCATTTCTGTTAATGCCTTTGTGTTCAAATAATGGTGTACGTTAGTTGACAGTTGAAAGATAAACATGTTGTAGGAGCTTATGCACTATAGTTGAGGGAGTTCAGGCCTTGAACCTGGGAGAGTTATCTCAAAGGGAACATGTAGGGATCCTTGGGTTTTCACAGTTATCCAGTGTGGTACAAAGAAGGCTCTGTTATAACTCAAGCCTTAAAAGCACCAGTTGGTACTTTGCTGAGTCACTAGGAGCCAGGGCTTAGTTTGAATCAATATCCTAGTTAGTCAGGCCAGCACACCTAGATAAGTAACCCTATAAATATAAGCACTGAAGTATCTGGGCTGGCCTAACTCTGTTTTCTAGGCATCAGTACAGTGGTAGAAAAGGCTGTCAGTTGAAAAACTGCCTTCAGCCCTGCATGATTGTGAATATACCCCCACAATGAAGCTTACTTATTTTCATTGCTTCAGGCTAATGTGTTTCAGGATCCATTGAATCTATTTAAAGAATAAACATTGCCTACAAATATGAACTGGAGAGTAGTTTGAAGTGATCCACATGTGTTTTCTGAGGGAAACTTGTCTTTTAAATCCATTCAATAATTTTTTTTTGAAAATAAGGAGAATTCAATCCATTTACATTAAAGTTTATAATTATGCATTTGCCTTATCCTCTACTATTGTTTAAGTTTTTTTGTTTTGTCAAAAGAGAATATAATCTTATTTTACTAATGTCAGTCTTTCCCAAAATTGGAAACTGTAGACATACAGATATATACATACATGCACATACATAGAATAAAAACCAAAATACTTTATTTTATGCTAATAACTCTAAAAGTTCTTTGAAATGGTCAAATCACACAACTCTTTCTAAAGTGAGTCCCAAAGTAAAACCTCACATTAGGGTACATATAGCCTTCTCCAAGGTCAGAGAACATCACAACCCTTCTGACCCACTTGACTACAAAGTAACAAAAGTTGTGTCTTCCTCATAAATAAGCCTCCCACCACAGGCTCCATGTGACCATATGCAGCCTATTAAAGGGAAGAGTTTATTTTCAAATCAGAAAAGGTCCTCAAATTCACCTAGGCCTATTAAGGGGCAGGGAAGATCTTTAAATTCCCATTACCATTATAGACCTTAAGCAAATCACTTAAGTATTTATTAAATGCTGTTATGTGCTAAGTACTTGATAGATATTATTTCATTTGATCCTCACAACAACTTTGGGAGGTAGGTACTATGATTATCTACTATTTTACAGATGAGGAAACTGAGGCAGGTAAAGGTTGCTTCACTATTTATTTTCTTGTTAAATATGAGTTTTGCTGTGGTGTTTTTTCATTCACACATCTCATGTTTTCATTTTTCTGCTCTTTTATTTTCCTTTTAAAAATTTAGGTTGAAGATTAATTGACTCTTCAGGCTTCTCTCTTTCTCCCCCTCTAGCAAGATTGTGACATTCAATAGTTAATCAAAACAATACTATAGAGCAGTTATTTTAAATCTACATGTGGTGATCAAGCTAAAATAGCATTGAGTTCATCACAGCTGTAAAGTATCTCTTCATTAAAGTTTGATGACCAGGACTGGACTCTCTGTGCTTTTATTGGCTTTTCAAGTTCAAGTCTTCTTTAAGGTTGACCTTTCTTCCATGAATTACTTAAAGGTTATAATAAAGGTTGAAATGAAATTTTCTGGCTTTGGAGTCAGTCTCTGCTCCTCTATGCTGATGGTGAAGAAGTTGCTCTGTTTCTCTAGCAGTGGGTAAAATTACCTTTATTATTTGTCATTCTTTCCTTCTTATCTTTCATCACACCTCCCTGGGAGACAATTCCAAAAGACTCATGATGGAAAATGCTATTCACATTCAGAGAAAGAACTATGGAGTCTGAATACACATCGAAGCATACTGTTTTCTCTTTTTATTCCTTTCTTGTGTTTTTTCCTGTTTGTTATGATTCTTCTTTCCAAAATGACTAATGTAGAAATATGTTTAGCATGATTATACAAGTATAACCTGTATCAAATTACATGCCGTCTTGGGGAGGAGAGAAGGGAGGAAGGAAAAATTTAGAACTAAAAATCTTATGAAAATGAATGTTGAAAACTAAAAATTAATTAAATAAAAAATAAAATATTTAAAGAAAAATATTAACAATTTACATCATATATATGCACATGTCACTCTAAGTTTTACAAAAAGCTTTGCATACATTGTATCATGTGATTCCTACAATTACCCTGTGAGTTAATGGCAGTTATCATATCATGTGATATCAATTATCAAATCAATCAATCAGTAAACTTTTATTAAGTACCTACTGTGTGTCAGGCACTGGAGTGTCAAAAAGATAGCTCCTGCTCTCAAGGAGCTTATAATTCATTTTATAGATGAGGAAACTGAGGCAGACAGTTTAAATGACTTGCCCGATGTTACATAGTTAGTAAATGTCTGTGGGAGGATTTGAAGTCAGGTCTGACTCCAAGCCAAGTGTTCTATACACTATACTACTTTATCTCATCACCACCTGAACTCCAGGCTAAGGTTTCTTTCTTTCTTTCTTTTTTTTTTGCACTGACAGCATTTGCTCATTAACTACCAATATCAGCAGCATATGCTCTATAGTAAAGCAGGCTGTGACAATCTCTATACAAAAGTAATATAGTGTCATATTCATGGAGTCTCAAGTGAGCAGAGAACACAGGAAGCTACGCACTCAGTTCCCCTCAATTTACCATATTCAACAAGTAATTATTAACCACCTAAGTATCTATAATTCACTGCCCTATATCAAGATATAGTCCCGACCCTCACAAATTTTATGCTTTAGGAGGGAAACTAAGCTCCAAGGTCCCTTCAGCCAAGGGCAGCCACAGTAATAAAGAGTTCTGGGGGAATCGCATTTGTGGGGAGGGGCTCTGTGGTTGGCATCTTTTTCTCCTTGAGCTCCTGTATCAGGCCTGGTACTCTGAGAGTCTTCCTTACTTCTTTGTACACAGTCACTCTGGAAGGCCCTCCCTAGAACTATCCTCTTACTCCCTTTATGCTCTTACTCTATATCAGTGATACCATAAAGGGGCTTGTCTGATAATTAACACTAGCAATAACTTCATCATCTTTCTCACATAAAAAGTGCTGGCTCTCTGTGTTTCTGTAATATGAGGAAATGCCAGGGCATGCATGCCCCTGAAACATATATGTTTGTTTCATGTGTTTCCTTCCTAACTGTGTGGTTCTGTCGCTTTGTTGTACTAACAACATTCAGCCAGGAGATTCAGAGAGAAGGCTTTTGGAGGAAGTGATGTTTAAGGTGGGCCTTGAAGGTAAGATTGCAATAGGTAGAGATGGTGCAAAGGGTATTCCAGGGGTAGGGACAAGGGTGAGCAAAGGTATGTTAATAGTAAAGCAAGGGATATATTAATGGGAAGCACCCAAAGTGGTCAACGAAAAAAAAATGCTGGATTTGAAATTAGAGAAGCTGAGCTCAAATGCCTGTTTTTTCATTGGCTACCTGTGTGACTTTGGGCAAGTCATTTACCTACAGGGGCCTCATTTTCCTCAACTCTAAAATGAGGATGTTGGACAAGGTGACTTGTAAAGTCCTTTTAGTTCTAAATCTACAATTCTTTGTGAAGAAGAATAACATAAGATAAAGTTGGGAAAGTAGATTGGAGTCAGATTGAAGAGGGTCTTGAATGACAAACTTATGAGTTTGCTATTTAATTGGTTGATCATGGGGAACCACTGAAAGGTTTTGAATGGAGTTGTGGTGTGATTGTACCAGGCCAGTCTGGAGATGAATGTAGGATGGATTGGAGATGGGAAGAGATATAGGCAGGGAAAGTGGTTAAGTGATTAATGCTAGCTCAAGAAAAATAATGTCTTTTTGACCTGGGAGGCTTCAGTCAGGAAAATATCATGTGTCAACCCTAGGCCATGGTAAGGCCTGTCTTGTTCAGGTTTGAGTGGGGGGGGGGAGGGGAGGAACAGTACAAAAAATACTGGAATGTCATAAGTGGCTTTTGTGCCTAACTTTATATTAAGGAGTGAAAGGCATGGGGGAGATTTAAGTAATGGTCATCATCAATTTTCCCCCCTCAAACCCTTTCTGATCATTATTCCTCACCTTGTCTTAGGGAAGTAATTCAGCATGATGATCCCTAGTGGGAAAACTGAGACAGAGAGAAGGCTTAAGAGGCATATTCAAGGTCACTTAGTAAATCATGGCTAGACCAAAGACTTTGACTTGGTTTTCTGGATACTTGGGGTTTTTTCTCTACCTTTCCTTACTTTTTGACTGACAGAATTGTTAATTGACCTTTTCCATTTGGTTGTTGTGAACTTCCTTTTTGGTCTTTTCTTGCCCTATCTCAGTCCTAAAGGTCATCACCAGGCCAGTCCCTGAGTTATAGTTGTTTCCTGCTAACCTGAAATCCCCAAGGTCTTTATTGGTTAAGGAATACTGGATCTAATTTTAAAATGATTTATAGTTCCAATTTGTGCTAATATCATTATAAATCATCAATTTACATAGACTGAAGGCCTGATTAATTCAAATGTATTCATTTATTTTGTGTTAATATGCACTCACTGACTAACCTCTGTATTCATTTACACACAAGATTAAAGACAGATTATTATAGCCAAACAACTCCCTATACAAGGAAGAGTGAGGAGAGGAGAATTTTATACTGTGTGCTGTAATAGAAAGCTCCATAAATTAAAAAGTCTCCATGGGAAGAAAATTCACAGGGGTCAGGCAAGTTGGTTGAGTAATAACATTTTAGTCCCAGACCCAAGAAGACTACCTTAGTCCTGATTCTGCCTTTGCTTCTTTTTATAGTTTGCCTTCTCATCTGTGAAGTAGAAATAATATTGTAAGATTTACAGAGATATTCTAAGTGTCTTAGAGATAAACAAAGCTAAGTCCCTGAAGTTTGTCATAATAATTGGTGCAACACAGAGAAGTAAAATTGGTTATACTATAAGCTCTTTGTGTGTGGGGACCCTATCTCTTTTGCCCTATCCCAACTTTATACAAGGGCACAGCCCATTGGGAGGGGATCCTGCCTGTCTTTCATAGTCAGGGAGCGCCTTAGGATGTGAGTGGGAGATGTGGGAACCGATCACCTGTACTAGAGGGACAGAGTCAGTCAGGGACATATCAATACATAGAACAATGGAGTCATGATTGGTGATCAATGAAAGTCCCAAAGATTGAGAAATTGAAGATCATCTGTTCAGGTGTAGCAATCATAAAGCGCCAAATAATGATGCAGAAAGGCCAAGACTAAAATGAAGAGATTACTAACTTGAGCAGTATTTGGCAATTTCACTCTTCTGAATCAATACTAATCACCTTTTGGGTAAGCCTCTTATAACAGCAGGCAATGGCTTTCATATCCCTTTATTCCTTGAAAGCACTTTGTACAGCATTGGCCTTTCATCATTCAGAGTATCAATTAATGAATCAACATATTGTTATATGATGTTATTCGGTTGTTCAGTCATGTCCAACTCTTCTCAACCTCATGGACTATAGCATGCCAGGCCCCTTTATCCTCCATTATCTCCTGAAGTCTGTCCAAGCTCATCTTTATTGTTTCTATGACACCATCTAGCCATCTTATCCTCTACTGTCCCCTTATTTTGTTTTCCAGTCTTTCCAACATCAGAATCTTTTTCCAGTGAGACCCATCTTCTCATTATGTGGCCAAAGCATTTAAGCTTCAGCTTCAGTATTTAACTTTCAAGTGAATTCCCTTGATTGATTTCTTTAAGTATTGATTGATTTGATCTCATTGTCCAAGGAACTGTCAAAAGTCTTCTCTAGCACCACAATTCAAAAGCATCAATTCTGCAGCTTTCCTTATAGTCCATCTGTCACAGTCATACATTGCTGCTAGAAAAACCATATCTTTGACTATATGAACCTTTGCTGGCAATGTGATATCTCTGTTTTTTTATTATGCTGTCCAGAATTGTCATAGCTTTCCTTCCAAGGAGCAAGTATCTTTTAATTTCATGGCTACAGTCACCACCTACAGTGATCTTTGATCCTAAGAATATAAAACCCAACACTGCCTCCATTTTCTTTCCTTCTTCTTGCCAGCAAGTGATGGGACCAGTTGCCAAGATCTTATTTTTTTATGTTGTTTCCAGTTAGCCTTTTACACTCTCCTCATTTACCCTCATCAAGAAGCTTCTTAATTCTTTACTTTCTGCCATAAGAGCAGCATCATCTGCATAGCTGAGATTGTTGGTATTTCTCCCGGCAACCTTAATTCTGGCTTTTGATTCATCCAGTCTGGTATTCTGCATGATAAACTCTGCATATAAGTTAAATAAGGTGACAATAGACAGCCTTGGCTTACTCCTTTTCCAATATTACACCAATCAGTTGTGATGTGGGGGAAAGAATGATGGATTTGGAGTCGGAGGACTTGAGTCTGAATTCTAGCTCTGCTATGTGACCTTAGGCAAAGTCAGCTAATCTCTCTGGGACTCGCTTTCCTCATCTGTGAAGCATGAAGGTTGTGTAGATCATCTTGGATCCCTTCCAGTTCCAAATCTATGATCCAACCTGGAGGGAGGTCTCTAATGAACTGTCCAAAGGACCAATTCTTGTCTCTGTTCTGATTAATAGACACAGAACAACCTGAAATAGTTTTTTCCTTAAAGAAAACCTACTTTCTACTGAGAGAAACAAAATTGACCCAGATTAAGAAATATGAGCTAATTTTTAGAGAGTAGAGAGAATACTAACAGAAATCTCTCCTACAACATCCGTGACAAGAGGTCAAGCAGCTTTTTCCTGAAGAACTCCAGTGATGGGGAACTTTCACTATCTTCTGACTGAGTCAAGTCCACTTTGGATACCTTCAGAAAAAGCATCCTTCTACCCAGACAAATTTTACCTCTCTATAACTTCCATCTTTTATTTCTGGTTCTGCCCTCTGAGGTCTATCAGGACAAATTGAATCCTTCTTTCACGTGATGGTTCTGCAAGTACTTGGAAACAATTATCTTGTCTAGTCTTCTTTCTGTTCTGTAGGTGAAAAATTCCTTTATGGAAGTGGAATTAAATGCTCTGAGAAAGAAGCAATTTCTTATGCACCAAGTAAGGAGGATCCCCAGGTGTCAGGGGCTGCTAACTCCCAGCTGAGGGCACTGTTGAGCAAGAGCTGGAGTCAGCTGTCTTAGGGTGTATTATCTGGGGATACAGATGCTGGCCTCTCCACTGAGCTCTTGCAAAAACAGCAAGAAGGTTACCCGATACCAATCTGCCAAGAAGTTTTGGGGCCAAGACTCTAATTTTATGTGTAAAACATGATTAACAATTTGCAGTGGTAAATGGTACCATAGCCCCAGAAAAAAAAGTGTTTCATAGTAATTTCCTAAAGTTCCTGCCTCATGTCAAGTCTCCAGGACAAATTGACCTTGTTTAAGTCCTGAGCAAGGGAGGGGGCATTGCTATTAGAGGCTTTGGCACGAGTCCTTTGGTGTCTGTTCTATAGTAACACAGACATCTTACGTTCATCAAGTGGCTCTTGTCTTTTTCTAAAAGCTGTCACACACAGTGTGGTATGAGGGAAAGAGCCCTGGATGCAGAGTGAGGTGGCTTGAGCTCTAGTCCTGACAGAGCTACTCTGGCTATACTTTGAATAGACCACTTGGTTCCTCTGTACTGCTCTCTCCCCTTTAAAATGAAGTGGTTGGACTAGAAGACTGCAAATCCTTTCTACCACTGTTATTTGAACTTATGCTACTTCTTAGAAGTAGAAGAAAACACCAGGAAGGATAAGTGACTTGCCCAGGGTCATGTACCTAGTAAAGTGTCTGAGGTGGTATTTGAACTCAGGTCAGAGTAGCTCAGTAGCACAGTGGATAGAGTGCCAGACCTGGAGTTCTAAAATGAGCTGGAGAAGGAAATGGCAAACAACTCTAGTATTTTTGTGAAGAAAACCCAAAATGGGGTCACAGAGTTTAGACACCCAACTCAACCAACAGCAGCTTCCTGACTCCAGGCTGTGCTTTTTCTCCTGCATCACCTAGCTGCCCTTGGGTGTCGGTAATGAGGAGACAGTTTACAAAGTAGGCTTAGGGAGGTGGTGTTAGTAATGAGTTTAGAGGTGATGGGCTTAATCTGGGAGGGGTATCTTGTTCAGTGGAGTTGAAACAAGGTAGAGTAGAAGGTACAGAGTAGGAAGTTAAGCAAAGTGAGTGGAGCCATAAAAGAGTGGATTGACATCCATTAGTGACTGATTTTATTATGGTCCTAGAACTGGAGAGGGTCTAAGGCAACAGAAGCTATGTACATGGTGGCAAGATGGCTCTCCACGATGGCCTGGGACTAGAATGAAGCATGACTGGGGCTGACCTAGGCACAACGGCCATTGGAAGTACTCATCAATGAAGACATTTGGTCCGCAGGGTGGAATAATACTGGAATCATGGGTCTAGAGCTAGAAGGGACCAGAGAGGTCATTAAGTCTAATCCCTACACTTTACAGATGAGGAAACTGAGGCCCCAAAGTAGCTGAGTTACTAAAGGTCATGCATGTAGAGCCAGTATTTGAGGGCATGTTTTCTTGCTCCAAGTCAGGTAGACTTTCTACTATCCCACCCTGTTCCATGAGAATATTTATATGTGAATTGAGAAGGAATGGGATGAAATAGAGGGAATACTGTAATGGGGGTCAGACTTGATTTCCAGTACTTGCTCTACCACTAATGAGCTAGTGACCTGGGCCTTACTGGGCCTCTTCTTTCTGCTCCCAGGTTATCACCCTAGGCCAGGGACCTGTGGCCTGGACTGCTACAGTGGTCTCTTAGTCAGTCTTCCTGCTTGCAGTTTCCCCCTTCTCCAATCTAGCTTCTACATTGTTGCAAAATTGATATTTCTAAAGTGTAGTTCTGACCATTCCAGTGCTTTCTTCATAAGGCTCCAGTGGTTTTATATTGCCTCTAGAATAAAATACAAACTCTGCTGTTTGGCATTCAGAGACATTCCTAATCTGACTCCAGCCTATCTTTCCAGGCTTCTTACACATTTCTCCCCTTTAAGCACTCTACCTTCTAGGCAGACTCGTGTGATGTTTCACATGTACAACATCTTCTATTTTGTGTTTTTCTGTAGGAAGGGCCACCCAGGCGTACAATATACTACCTCCTTACTTCAGCCTCTTAGAGTACCTAGCTCTCTTCAAAGCTCAACTCCTGCCACCCCCTGGAATAAGTCCTCTCCCCCATCAATCACCTTGTATTTTCATTCTTTCTCTCTCCTCCCCTCCACTGTTCTCACCTCTCTCTCCTCTCCTCTCCTCTCCTCTCCCCTCTCCCCTCCTCTCCTCTTCTTTCCTCTCCTCTTCTCTTGCTTTCTCTCTCCATTTTCTGTCTCTGTCTCTCTCCTTCTCTTTCTCTCCCCTCTCTGTCTCTCTGTTTCTTGATATGTCTCTTTCTTTGTCCCTATATCTCTCTCTATCTCTTCATCCATCCATCCATCCATCTATCTATCTATCTATCTATCTATCTATCTATCTATCTATCTATCTATCTATCTATTATCTATCTATCTATCCTGTTTACCTTTTCTTTGAGAGAATATAAGCTCCTTGAAGGTAGATACTATTCAGTTTTGTCAGTGTTTCCCCAGCACCTGACATGGTGCCTAGCATACAGAAGGTGCTTAATAAATGCTTTTTGACTGATTCATAAAAGGAGGCAGTTGAGCCAGATCATCTCAAAAGTCATTCTATTGTTGTGATTCAGAAATGCAGAATCTATTTTTGTTCATTACATTCTGTGGACTAAAGGACACTCCCACAGAGTCAGAGTACCAGTGAGGGAAAGTTAGTGCAGTACAAACTGAATAATGAGTCTTGGGAATGATAAAGAGTAAAGGGCAGAGCTGAGTCAGGCAATTGTAGAAGAGAGAAGAAAACTCAAAAGGGGACCAGCAGGAGTCCTTGGGTGAATCAAGGGTATTTCAACATGAAAGAGATGTGTGTATGCATCGGGGGCAAAAGGGAAGATACTGGTGGAGAAGGAAAGAGTATTGAAACCAGAGAGGGAGGAACATCTCCCTGAGTCAAGGTTTAAAGCAGAAAACCTTTTTTTCCTTTTTGACAAAAACAGCAACATTTCTCTTTCTCTTTTTAGCTTATAAAGTATTTTTCTTCTAACAGCCATGTGAAATAATTGTGACTGTTCCCATTTTGCAGATGATGAAGAAATAGAGGTTCAAAGAAATTCAGGGACTTGCTGATAGTCAGAAAACCAATTTGTTGTTGTTTCTGCTGCTGCTGCTTTGTGACTCCATTTGAAGTTTTCTTGGTGAAGATATTGGAGTGGTTTGCCATTTCCTTCTCCAGCTCATTTTATTGATGAGGAGACTGAGGCAAACAGGGTTAAGTGACTTGCCCAGAGTCACACAGCTAGTAAGTGTCTGAGGCCAGATTTGAACTCAGGAAGAGGAGTCTTCCTGACTCCAGGCCCAGCGCTCTATCCATTGTGCCACCCAACTGCCCCAAACAATTAGCCAAGCTCATTTCAGCCAAGCTGAAAATTTAATCAAGGTCTTCTGATTTCAAGTCTCAGCTGTCTTCCTTTACACTATGTTGCCTCTTCTTTGAAATAAAGCTATCAAGCTGAACGGTCAAGTTTACTTCTAGGAAGCTGCACACATCTCTCTTTTTCTTTTTCTTTATTATCAATCCAAGGACATCTAGCCTCTGCTAATTACTAGCTATTTAGCTTTGGACAAAAATAATAATTGTAGGGCAGCTCAAAGCAACAAGAGGCTTGTCACTGGCCTTGTTTGCCATCTCCTGTTTATTTCCTATTTATTCTGGACATAATTATATGTGCCTGTTGTTTCCCTCAGTAGAATGCAAGCTCATTGAGAGAAAGGATTGCTTTGTTTTTTGTATCTCCAGCCCCTGGCACAAGAACTTGCACTGAATAAATGCTTGTATATTTGATTGGTCATGGATTTGGAACAAAGATTAAGGCAGCCCTGCTTCTTTCTTATTCCTTGCTTTTCATTTTGGGTCACTGGAAGGAGGGCTGCATTTAGAGTCAGAGCCCTGGGTTTGAATCCTGGATCAGCCACTTTCAGATAATGACTCATAAATCTAGAATTGGAATGAACCACAAAGACCATTTAATTTGACCTTGTTTTATGAAAGGGGATACTGAGGCCCAGGGAGTTTAAGTCACTTGCCAAAGGTCACATAGATAGTTATCACCAGAGGTATAATTTGAACCCAAGTCCTCTGACTCAGAACCTGTGCTCTTACTATGAGCACCATGCTTATCAATTTTCAAATGAAATAATATTTGTAAAGCCCTTAGCACGGTGCCTAGCACAGAGTTGTTGTTGACTGTCCTTCATTCTCAAAGAGCACAGTGATATCAGGGAGGTGATGCTATGACATGCAAATGAATTAGATTTAAGTGAGGCAGGGCTGATCAAAGTCACAGACCTCACTTTCTACTCTGGAGCCATCTGGGTCCAATGACAAGAATAGATCAAGAGGACTGGAGATGGTCCTGGATGCAGGCAAGGACATAGTAGGTGCTTAATCAATGATCATTCCCTTCCCCCTTCCCACCAAAATGGGCTGATTCTCCAGCATACTAGATAGTTTCAGTGTTCCTGAAGTCACAGCATTAAGAGAGAACTTAAGACCCAAGAAATTCAACATGGAGTTTGTCTCTGGGGTATCTAGTTTTACATTTAACCTATGAAGTATTTAAAGAAGTCTCCTCTGCCCTTTGGAAACACTGCCTCAGATCTCTTTGGCTGGAGCCCCCCAGTTCCCATTTGAAAATATATTCAGGTAGTTAGTTAGTAACCCTTATCTATAAAACCCCTCAATGGAATATCAGGGAGTTAATCAACCATGAAACTACTTAGACTGGCCATTTTCCTTATCCCAGGTCAGCATTTTCTGACTTTCTGTAAATATTCTCTCACATGATGCAGGTTAATAGGCTTCCTCATGCAGAAAATTCTTGGCAACGCCTAGAAAAGTTCTCCCAAAGACTGATTACTTTCCTGTTGCCTGAGGCCAACTGCTGATCTTCATCCTTATGCAGCGTGACAAACATAGTTAATATCTTCCCCTGAAGCCTGGTCTGAAACAGCCAGTCATGCACCAGTTAAAGAACAATTTGGGAGTGTTCAGGGTGGGGGTGGGGGAGAGTACTATTCCGGGAATTATTTGGACTAATTCACAGGAATACGTGGACATGGACAAGTCACATGGCTTGTGTGAACCTTGTTTTCCCCCTTGTAAAATGGGAATCATGATATCTGTGATCCCTATCTTACAGCATTGTTGTGAAGATTAAATTAAATGTAAATCTTAAAGAGCTATATAAACACCATCTATTATATTCTTATATGTAGATATACATACAAATATATATGCCCAGAAGATCACACAGATTTAAAACTGGAAGAGATCTTGGGGTCATCTAGTGAAATCTCTCACATTTTATAGATGAGGAAACTGAGTCTCATTGAGGTTAAGGCTACCGTTAGTAAATGGCAGAGCTGGAGTTCAAACCAAAGTCTTCTGACCCCAGATCAAGTACTCTCCCCACTGGCTCACACTCCATCCCACCTATTTCAGCTGCATGAACGTCAGCAAGTCAAAACTCTCTCTCTGGGCCTCAGTTTTCTCATCCTCAAAATAGGGATTCATGCTTAATTTTCTCTAAGATCTTCTTTATACTGGCTCTTCAGTTCCCTATTCTAAGAGCTCAAAACTAGGAGAAGCAGTGGATAGAACACTGGGCTTGGAGTCAGAAAGATCTGAATTCAAATCTGGCCTCTGATACTTATTAGATGTGTGATCCTGGATAAGTCACTTAACCTCTTTTCTTTAGTTTCCTCAGCTGTAAAAAGGGCATGATAATAGTAGCTAAGTCCCAGGCTTGTTGGGAGGTCTGAGTTAAATAATATTTGAAAAGCACTTAGCACAGTGCCTATCACATACTAAAATACTATATAAGTGTTAGCTATTGTGATTATTAGTCCATTTTCTTTGTTTTTTGGTCCCTTCCTGTTCTGATAGTCTATGCTTCCAGTGCTAGTGTTCTTTGTTCTAAGATCCTTTCTAGGTCTGACAGTCTAGGCTCTATTTCCTATGATCCTTTTGGGCTCTAAGAGCCTATGATTCTATAATACATTAAAAACATGAGAGGAACCAGGTCCATTGGAGCTTCCTCAAGCTGAATGGCTATAAGTAATTGACCAGAGAGAGTATGGGCTGATTTCCCAAGTCAGATCATATCTTAAGAAATCTGACTTGAAATCACAATGGCGGATCTGAGGTCAAGGACTGGGTAAGTTATGTCATTATATTTACTGTGCATAGTTTAATGGCTTCCAGGATGGAGCTCCATGCTGAATCTTGCCTATTCCTGATTCTGAAGGGCAGAAGAGTCTTCAAATAGCAAAAGGAAACCAGACCGAGCATTTAGTACAGCTGCTGGAGCCATAAAAGAAAAAATTAACCAAGCCTATTAGTCTCCCAGTTTCTTTTTTCCCCATAAAACCAGCAGTTGGCAATAAATGTCATTCTGTTTCAAATAGATGAATGGCCTAGTTGTGATATATCCACTAGCATTTTCAGAGAAGGTGCATTAAATTCAGCACATTTTCAGTGGTGATAGCATAGGTTTTAAAGCTTGACAGTAGATGTTGATTAAGGTTGGAACTCTTCAAGCTTGCACTAGAGCTGGGCCTGTAGGGTTCAAGATGGCTGGAGGGCTGGCGGCCAATGTATCTATGGGTGGCAGTCCCTTTCATTCCATGGCAAAGCACATACCAATAGATGCCTGAGGGCAAATTTATCTGAGCCTTGTGCTAAGCTAGAAATTCTTGTACCTGGGACATATTCAGTTGGGTGTCAGTAAGGAGGTGATATTGGTAGAACAGAGCGTGATCTACCCATAGTTACAGTCTCATATGGAGGTGAGGTGGCCTATCCCCTACACAATGTTTCTTACATGCTTAAAAGGATTGGGTTGAGGTAGGCACTGGAAGAGAGTTGCCATGATGACCTTGAGGTTCAAGCTGGTAGTCCTGGAAGGTTGTACAGTATGGTTATAGCACGAGGATAAGTGGTGAAGAGAGAGCACACGCCCCATACATAACCCTGGCTCAATACCATGAAAACAGCAGGATAATATTAACAGAGCATCGGGCCTCTCAGAGAGTTTGGCTTTTCTCTCTATCTGAAAAAGTAGGGTCACAAAGTAGAAAGAGGCCTTGAGCTAGAAATAAGAAGGCCTTAGGTGGTCCTTCAGCATTGTTTCTTAGCACTTTAGCTTTGAACCTTTTTCTTAACCTCTCTGGGTTTAGATTCATGGATGAAAACAAGGGAGTCAATCAATCACCCAGCATTTATAAAGTTCTTAATATGTACCAGGCTCTGTGATTTTTATAATTTTTAAAAATTAGTTTTTCAAATATTTGACTTTTTAAAACATTTTATTGATATCTTTTTTTATGTCATCTAAGTTTTTCCTTTATTTCTTCCCCCTCTTCTTTCCGAGAAAGCCATTCCATGTAACAAAGAATATTTTTTAAAGAAAAAAGATGAGAAACATTATCAGCAAAACCTATCAATACATTGAAAAAAATATGAAAATATATGTAGTCTTTCAGAGTCATGGACCTCCTACTTCTGCAAAGGAGAGAGGGCAGATGTCCATTCGTAGCTCTTCTTTGGGGCCATCCTTGTTTTTGGAATTTTGCAACATTCACTGGCAATAGCTTTGTGGTGGTGGTTCTTTCCTTTTCCATTGTTCTGTACTGATTTCAAAGGCCCCTTCCAGCTCTAGTCCCTCTACTTCTATACAACTTTGGTCCTAGAGAACCCCTCTTTTCTTTTTCATCTTGCCTTTTCTCCACCTCTTTTCTGCTCTATCTTTACCCCTTCTGCATGGTCATTGTTTTTCCCTCCACAACAGAAACCCTCTTTAATAACTCCCTTTCTTGGCACATCCTACCCTCATAGAAGGTGGATTGTGATGCAAAATTTTACACAGTGGTATAACTGCAAAATCCTTTCCATGGACATCCCAGATTCTCCACAAAGCCTTCCTTGAGAGAACTCTAACACTGCCCCTCACCTTAATTCAGTTAAACTCAAGTCAATACATATTTATTAAGTGCCTTTTATATTCAAGGCAGAGGTGCCATATTGGAGAGTGGACTGGCCTTAAAGCCAGGAAGGTCTGTGTTCAAGGTGTACTTCTGACTCATAGGGACTCTGTGACTCTGGCCCAGTTTCCCAGTCATAGAATGTCTAAGCACTAAGTAAGTGTCCAAGGCAGGATTAGAACTCAAGATTTCCTGAATCCAAGACCAGAACTTCACCTACAGAGCCACTTAACTGTCTGGTCAACAAGCCTTTGTTTTACAAATGGAGAAACTGAGGCTTAGAGAGGTGAAAATAGTTGTCTAAGGTCACAGAAGTAACATGGAACATATCCAGGATTCAAACCCAATTCTTCTGCCTCCAAATCCAGTACTCTTTATGTTATAAGTTCACATCTGTCTTGCAATACAGTTACAAGCATTTCGCATTCCCCTTCTCATTTGATTCACAAAAACCTTATGATTTAGGCAATGCAAGTATGACTAACTTCAAGTTTTACATAAAAACAACTGAGGCAGAGAAAACTTGAGATTACTTTTTCACTGTTACTCAGCTGGAACATGGTGGGTCTGGGACATGAACCCAGGTCTCCCGACTCAATGCCTAGTGTTTACATTTGTCTTATGGCAAAGCTAAAATAAGTTAGTGCTACTTGAGCACAAACCCATTGGATGTTTGGCATCAAGGAGAAAAATAAATTAAAAATAAAAACATTTATAAACAAGGTAGATACCATTAGGGACTAATTGTAAAAATCAAGTTGTAAAAACAAACAAACCCTCAGACACATTTTTGCTATGTAACTTTGCGTTAAGGCATGTCCAAAGTTATTAGATATGCCGAAAATGTGACTATAAAGTGATGAAATCAGATTTTGTTTATGGTTTGTGGAAGAGGAAGAGAAAAAAAACCCAAAACCTCCATCAGGGACATGTTGCAGGATATGTGCTGGATATATCTGTTTTGTTACTTGGTCCTATATGATTTGATTGGGGAGTGTATACTTCAATGTGTCCATCTTATATGATGGATGGAGCAGAGGAAACTTTCTTGAGGGGAGAAGCAGCCTATCTTCTTTGGGTCCTTCTAATTCAGAGACCCTAGAATGCAGTGAATGCTCACGAGACATAATTCTCAACCAGGCCTCAGCTTACTTACCTGTAAAATGGTTGAATAGTCTCTAAGGCCTTTTGTATTTCTAAAATTCTTATATTTAATTTAATATTTAAATCTCTGGCATTCCCTGTTCCATGTTGTAGCATTCCCTTTAGCTGGAACATCCTATTTCTGAGTGAACTGTAGTAATTACATTGTAGAATGATACAATAGAAAGGACTAAGAGTCATTCTAAGATCCCAAGCTCAGTGATAATTGAGCTTTTGAAAATATTCAAAGAAGGATGAAGAGGATGAAACTTGTGGGGGCAAAAGGATAATGTCAGGATCAAAAAGTCTATGTCAACACGTAAAATGATACCACATCCTCAGGTAGAATCGGGCAGCTTGGTCATAGAGTTGAAAGTGCTTTATTGACTAGGATTCCTTTCAACATTCCTATGAGTTAATTCTCTTTCAGGGGAGGAAAATGAAGCAGAGTGAGTTCTATGATTAGCCTTATGGTAGAAGAGTGATTCAGGAATATATAATAAGCTCTGTTTACTAGTTCACACTCTTGTGGTATGCTCTACATTTGCTAAGCACATTGCAGTCAATTTTATTAGAGATGTATTGGCTGCTAGTCTTTATAGTGGGGAAGCCTTTTAGCTACACAAAAGGGAAGAGACTCAAAACCATGCCACATGTTCTCTTGAAGGAACTTAGAATGTTTAGTCTAAAGAAGAAAAGACTTGGGGGAACATAGTTCTCTTTCATCAGTGACTTGAAGGTCTCTCCCATGGAAGCAGAATTAGTCTTGTTTTTCTTGATACTAGAGCACAAAAATAAGATCAATGGGCTTAAATTATAGAGAGTCAAATTTGGGTACAATAGAAGGAACAAATTCCTAACAATTTGAGTTGTTTATAGAAACTTGAGATCTTCAAGTATAATCTACATGACCCATTGTGGGGGATGCAGAAAATATTCATGTTTCAGAGAGGGGATTGGATTTGGTGACTTTGGAGCAGTGGTGTACTGGGAAATATTTAACAAAAGGTTTGTTGGGGGAAAAAAGTATGCAAAACACACTTTTAAGTTTGAGATTACATTATTAACATTATTCTCTATCACTTTCCCAAGTAGCACTTGCAAGTTTCCTAGGTGTAAGTGCAAATTTAACCAGAGCCATTTCCTAAATTTTTAATCCATCACTTTCCTAAATTCAGTGATTGATTTATTGATTTATAATTCAACAAATATTTGCTATGTGTGCTAGATATAACACAGGGAAACAAGATTAACATGATGCATAGTCCCTTTCCTTAAAATGCTTTTAATTGAAGAAAGAAGGCTTATTAAAAAAATTACAAATCAAAGGACTTGCTAAAATGAATAATAAAGAACACAAATGCTACAGCAGTTCAGAGAAAAGAGTTATTAGTAGGACCTGGAATTATCAAAGAAGGCAGATGATATGAAAGGATTTGATCTGAATCTTGAAAGATGGGTAGGGTGGAGGAAGATGGAGGGTATTTCAAGGAGGGGAAGTGGCATAAGCAGAGGTAGAGGGGCAGGGATAAGCATGGTATTTTCTGCATAGAAAATATAGGTTGGATAGAGTGCCAACCTCGTTGTCTTATGTTCAAATCCTACCTCTGCCACATACCAGTTATGTGACTGTGGGAGAGTCACTTAAATTCTCAGTGCTCTAAGCAATTCTCTAAGACTACACATTACAAAAGATGCCAACCTGTATTGGCAGAGAATATTTCTTCACTTAGGAGTTTAGTACACCAGTGAAATCTGAGATCCAGTCCCTATATTGAGTATAATGGAGGTTTGTGCATGCTCACCTGTGGAAGACCCCATGGACATGCTTCTGGGAGAAGACATGCTTCCATCTTGGGTGATATGGGCATTCATTAACCTACCTTAGATTCACAAGAAGACAGATGGGGATAGAGTAGAAGTTTTAATTTGAGGATTAGTGAGATAGTAGGTTAATGAAGTACTATTTGTGTGTGACTGTGTGTGTGTTTGTGTGTTTGTGTTGGGGTGGATTAGGGCTTGAAAACCAAGCTGATTTCGGACTTATCCTATGTGTAGGGGAAGAAGGAGGACATTGAAAGTATTTTGATGAAGGAGAGAAATAATGAGAGCTGTGTTTTAGGAAGATTAATCAATTATGTGGTATTCTTACGGAACCAGTTGACATCTTCACCAACAGTGCATTAGTACTCCTTTTCCCCCTATAACGCCTCCAACATTTGTCATCTTCCTTTTTTTCATCATGTTTGCCAATCTGATGAGTGTGAGGTAGAATCTAAGAGTTGCTTGAATTTCTCCAATTATTATTGAATTAGAACATTTTAAAATGTGATTCTTGATAATTTAGATATCTTCCTTTGGGAACTGTCTTTTCATATCCTTTACTCATTTATCAGTTGGGAAATGGCTCTTATCAAATGAATTTTCCTTGTAGCAGCCCTTATATTTGAAGACAGTTATTAAATCAATTACCTGTTCCTTGCTACAGGTCTTTTCTTCTTCAAGGTAAATACTTCCAGTTCTTTCAACTCAGACTCGGAGAGATGGAATGACCTGTGTTTGGTGATACAACTAGTATTAGAGCAGGGGATTTTAAAGACCAGATGCATCGATTAGCATAATCAATGCAAGAATTTTAAATACTTTATAGTTAAAAAATAATTTTCCTGTAATTAACAATAACTTCTCCTATCTGAGCAAATGCATTTTAAACACCATTACAAGCAGAAATTATAATTTTACTTTGAAATAAAAATTTTCATCCTGCTCTCTATAATATATGCAAATGCCTTGCATCAATGGATACAGCTGGGTCCTTTGAGGTACTATTCTTTAATTCCAGCCCTTCTGTTAAACCCAGGTTTCTGACTGTAAAATCAGAGCTATTTTTCATGACCAGAGGCTCTTAACTAAGGGTTTGTGAACCTATGTTTTTTTATAAAACATTTTAATAACTCTGTTTCAATAAAATTAGTTTCCTTTGTAATTTTATGTATTTTGTTTTACACATTAAAACCTTTATTCTGAGAAGAGATCCACAGAAGGATTTACCACTCCTGAGTCTGACCCACAAAAAGGTTATGGACTATGGCTTGACCAGACTATGCTAACTTCCTTTTGTCATCTAGTTAAGTTTAATCTGTTGTAAGATAGATTTAAATACTGGATACAGTCACATGGTTTGCTGGATATGTTTTAATACTTCACTTCTCAGCCCATCATTAGTTTAAATACTTATTTGCCTATGTCTCCCTTTCTAGCACATTTGAATGTTTTCACTTTAATTGTCAAATTACTGTCAACATAGCTTTCACTAAAATTTTCTTTTCGTTTTGTTTTATTTTACTGTTCCTTCCATTGCCTGAGACTCCACAAACAATGGTCATAAATCTCCCTGAAAGGAAAACAGAAGTTGTCTATTTTAATTTTGTATCAATTTTCCTGTGTTTGGAAAGCAGCGTGGGAGAATGGAGGAAAACATTCTTTTACAGGCATTTGAAATTGCTGGTGCTTTTGTTTTCTTAGAATATTGCTGTTTATGATAATATGGGAACACAAAGGGCTTGGTTAGGAGACGGGCTTAGGTGCCTGGATTTAATACTAATAATAGCTTGCCTTTATATAGTGCTTTAAAGTTTGCAAAGCTCTGTACATGCTATTTTATTTAAACCCCCACAATAACCTTGTGAGGTAAGTGCTATTATTACCCCATTTTATAGGTGAAGAAATAGAGGCTGAAAGAGGTTTGAACTTAGTTCTTTCTAACTCAACTCTAGCACTCATATTCTCTATACTACCTAGTTGTTTCTGTATTTAGACCCAAGGGACTTCAGAAGTTGTCTTGTCCAGCTCCTTCATTTTAAAGATGAGGAAACTGAGGCCTGGGGAAGTTACATGCCTCACCCAAGGTCCCATAACTAGTGCCAAAGTCAGGATTTGAGCTCACTGTCTTCTAACTCCAGAGACAATGCTCTTTCCAATGGGCCACCTGTCACTCAAATTCAGTTTGAGTTAGGGGTTTACAAGGAGAGGGAAGGTGAATAGTTTGCTTATGGGGTCTTGGCAAATCACCTCAACTCCCTGTGCCTTAAGTACCTTATCTATGAGACTAGGCATGCAGATCCCTATTTTACTCATCTTACAAAGGTATTGTTAGGAGAAAATGCAATGCTAAATGACAATGCACTTAAAAAAGTTGAAATTTGATCTAGACGAAGGCATGGACTTTCAATTCAATTCAACTAGCATATAAAAATAATAAATTTATATTGACATTTTTTTGCATTTACATTACCTAAATTTCTGCCAGTGGGCTTCTATCTCCCCAACTCTTTTTTTTAATTTTAATTTTTTAAAATTAATTTGTTT
Source organism: Petaurus breviceps papuanus (assembly GCF_028583685.1). Classification (NCBI taxonomy): domain Eukaryota; kingdom Metazoa; phylum Chordata; class Mammalia; order Diprotodontia; family Petauridae; genus Petaurus; species Petaurus breviceps. Next base: position 28,805,067 of record NW_027185698.1, on the reverse strand, counting down.
CCTTTTAGTTTACAGTATTCAATTCCACAATTCCTTGAGTTTCACATTTTGTCCCCCTCCCTCCCCTCCCCTCCATGGTGGCATGGTGGCATATCATCAAGTATAGGATCTGTACATACTTTCATATTATACATTAGTCAGGTTATAAAGATAGATTGTATCAGCTGGAATGAAAAATGGTAAAGACATAAAACCAAATAAGAGAAGGAAAAAGATCAGGTATTTTGCTTCCACCTGGGTGTAAACTCAGTTCTTTCTAGTTCTTTCTCTGGATGCACATATTTCTCTCCATCATGAGTCTTTTGGGATTGACTTATATCCCTGCATTTCTGAGAAGAGTCCAGTCTATCAAAGTTCATCATCACACATACGTTGTGTCTGTAATTGTGTACAAATTTCTCCTGGTTCTACTCTTCTCACTCAGCATCAGTTTGTATAAGCCTCTCCAGGTAAATATGAAGACCGTCTGCTCCTTGTTTCTTATAGCACAATAGTATTCCATAACATGCATATACCACAACTTGTTTAGCCATTCCCCAATTAAGGCAACCCCTTAATTTCCAATTCTTTGCTACCACAAAGAGAGCTGCTATAAACATTTTTGTACATATGGGTCTTTCTCCCATTTCTATGATCTCTTTGGGATATAACCCTAGAAGTGGTGTTGCTGGATCAAAGGATATGAAAGTATTTATAGCCCTTTGGGCATAATTCCAGATTGCTCTCCAGAAAGGCTGGATCAGTTCACAACTCCACCAGCAATGCATTAGTGTTCCAATTTGCCCACATCCTCTCCAGCATTTGTCATTTTCCTGTTTTGTCATCTTAGCCAATCTGACTGGTGAGATGTGGTACCTCAGAGTTGTTTTGATTTGCATTTCTCTAATCAATAGTGAATTAGAGCATTTCTTCATGTGCTTATAGATATTTTTAATTTCTTTCTCTGAAAACTGCCTGTTCATATCCTTTGACTATTTATCAGTTGGGGAACTCCCAACTCTTAAAGAGTCATTATACATGAAAAATATTTTTTAGGAGAAAAAAGGAAGAGGAAGAAGAAAAATCAGTATAACCAATTCATACATTGAAAAAACCCTGACAACATAAGCCATATCCCACATCTGTGGACCTTTTACTTCCACAAAGTAGCTGGGAGAGATATCTTCTCATCTCCTCTATGGGGTCAAGCTTATTCTTTGTGATTTCACAACATTTGATTTGGTTTGTTTTGTGGTTGTTGCTCTTTCCACTTCCATTACATAATTACACATTATTATTAGTATCGTTGTGGTCATTATGTATATTATTTTCTTCACTTTGCTTATTTAACTTTGCATCAGTTAGCATGTGTTTTTGTGTATTTATCATGTGTGTCATTTTCTACCTCACACTAATGTTTCATATGGGGCAGCTAAGAGTTGTAGTGGATTGATCATTGGGCTTGGAATCAGGAAGATGCGTCTTCATGAGTTCAAATCTGGCTTCAGACACTTACTTGTTGTGTAACCCCCACCAAGTTTCCTAACCCTGCTTGTCTCAGTTCCTCATCTGTGGAATGAACTTGAGAAGGAATGGCAAACCACTCCTGGCACTCTGCCAAGAAAACCACTAAGTGAACTCACAAACAATTGGACACAGCTGAAATGACTGAACAACAATGTTCCATACATTTATGTGCCATGATTTGTCTAGCCAATTCCCAATTGATGGATATCTGCTTTGTTTCCAGTGCTTTGCTACCATAAAAAGTACTGCTATAAATATTTTGATATATATGGGGTCTTTCTTTTTAGCAATTACTTTATTGGGCTATAGGTATGGTAGTAGAACCTCTGGGTCAAAGGGTACAGGTATTTTAACTACTTCATTTGCATAATTCAAAATTTCTTTCTAAAATGATTGTACTAATTCGCAGATCCACCATTAATGCATCAGTTTATCTTTCCACACCTCCTTCAATGTGGATTATTCCCATCTTTCAAGAACCATTTTCTTAAGTTCTTACCATATGAATGGCATGGTTGTAGGTTGCCGAGAAACAAAGTTTAAAAATGACAGGACCCATTTCCTAGACAAACAGTAAGTAAAAATTAAGGAACACTGGGCTTGGAGCAAGAAGACCTTGACTGAACCTAGCTCTGATCCCGGCTGAATATGTGACCATAGGCTAGTCACTTAAGTTCTCTAAGTCTCCCTTTCCTCTTTTGTCAAATGGGGATAGTGATACTCTACAAGTTGCTTTGTCAGCTTTAAATGTCAAGGATTATCATTATTTTAATGATAGCACAAGCACAAACACTAAGTGTTTACTCTGTCCTGGGCATTGTGTTAAGTGTTAGGAATACAAAGCAATCCTTCCTCTGAATTATCTGACATTCTAATGAGAGAGGAAACAACTACATATACAATGTGTCCCAATGGTCTCAGCATGGATTTAAGCTTTAATAAAAGTTGCACAAAGACTTTTTGGATATCTCGTACATGTATGTAAGACATAGCCTTGCTACAAACAAAAATGAAGCAGTCAGAGGGAGGGAAGGAAATGAGAGCCAAGGAGGAAGTAGTTAGGGGATCAGGAAAAACTTCATGTAGAAGCTTGAGCTCCACCTTGAAGAAAGAGGGGAATTCCATGAGACAAAGGTAAGGAGGGAGGGAATTTCAGGCAAGGATAGATACCCTGTGCAGAAAGAGAGAGGTGGGAGACCTAAACCATTGATAGTTTCCTGATGAGCCAAGGACAAGGTCCTCAGTTTGGTTCCTGATGGAACAAATATGGTCAGCATCATGGGGAAGGGAAGCTGCCAACCAATGGAACCAATGCTGTATCCTTTTTGAATATTTTTTCCATGATGTATTAAGTAAACTTCCTTATAGTAAACTGTTAGGTGATCTAAGAGTGTCTCCCTTTGGTCCATTTCCAAACCTCAACCACCATATTGGCTTTATTTTGGCCTGGCTAATAAAACTGGATGACTGGAATTGTAAAGACAAGATTAGGGATCTGGAATGTGATTTCACAAGAAATAACTGGTGAGGAAACTCCTCCTACAGATATAGGGTGGGCGCCTTCTCTGTGACTTACAGTCTTTGAGAATTGCTTAGAACACTGACAGGTTGAGGGACTTGTCCAGAGTCACAACAGGCAGAATGTGTCACAGGACTTGAACCCCCATGAAGACCTCTTCCTGGCTCCAACATGAGGCCTCTATCCACTCTGACATACTGCTTTTTAGACTATAATTATACAACTACAATGTAATTGCGCAATAGCAGATAATATTCCCTCACTATTAAATGGTTTAGCTAACACTAGAGGTTTAGGTGAAAGAGAAGGGAATATAGATTGGAGTAATCGTGGGGGGAGGTGGGACATGAATGATTTCCTTGAATAAAGATGTGATTGGCTCAATCAGACAGTAGAGGAGAGACATTGTTTGAACACAGGGAGCTGAATAATGGGGAATAATTCACTTGTGACCATTTAAATCTGACCACTTAACATGAAGGTGGTTTAAAAGGGGAGGCCTATTTTCCAGGTCTTTCCTGTTTTGTTAGCAAAGAACACATCTTCTCAACTGAATGCTGAAAACCACGACTCTGCTGTGAGATGAGTGTGCTTGCGCGGGCTCTCGCGCGCGCGCGCACACACACACGCACACACACACACACACTTAATCCTACTGTGTTGTTGCTGAGAGAATAACAAAGTTATTCATGGCCCCCCTCAGAAGCGTGTTTTCCTTTCCATACTTGAACAACCAATCCTCCCTACCTCTCATCATATTTCCTTTAAGCTGAGTCCTATGGATATGTAAATAAGAATCACGTTTTCATTCTTTACATCTCTGCATTTAAAGAGAAAGGAGTCTCTGGAGGGGTGACCCTGATGAATTCTCTGCCAATTCAACAATGAAAAAGCTCAAACATTATGGCCTCCAGTCATTAAAAAATCCAATCCCAGGGAACTCCTAGATTCTTTCATGATTCACATTACTAACAGTCCCGTTTTCCTTTCTGGATTGATGGTGGTGGTGGTATTTTTTTAAAACCTCCTTTGCTTATTCTTCAAAAACATGTAAGTTGTGGGTGAATTTGCTATAGGACTCAAAAAATTCTCAGCATATATATATATATATATATATATGTAGATAGATAGATATAGATATAGATATATACCATATCCATTGGTATGGAATGTCACTAAATTGAGTCTATTAAAAAAAATCTATCTAAATAGGCAGTACTAGCTAGGGACTCACAGAAGCATCCCGTTCTGCCCTATGCTGATTGCCTAAAATGGACTTCTCTGAGGCAGAATGACCTGTGAATAGTGGTCAGCCTTGAAGACAGACTGTAAGCCAAAACCAAAATTATCAAGGTAGAAATAAAAAGTATTTAAGCCAACATTTCTGAACCAGGGAGAGGGGAATGAAGATGGGCACTCAGCTTGATAAGGACAACTTTGTACAACTCTGCCTTACTTAAATCCAGTTTGCTGAAATTCAAGTCAAGGCATCACCAGTGATGTCACTGGTCATCTGAAAATGAAGCATGAACAACAACAGTTTATTAGGTGCTACGTACCACATTAGGCTCTCAGGATACAAAGACCAGTTTTTGCCCTTAAGGAGCTTATAGTCTATTGTGCAAAAAAAATGTATATAGATAAGTAAATACAAAATATGTATGCAAATTGCATACCAGGTGATTTCTTAGGGGATGACACTAGCAGCTGTGGGGATTAGGAAGACCTGGCAATGGATTAATCAAACAAATTCGGGGATATTTATTTCCACAATGGCTGAAATGTGATGCATTTTTTTGCCCTTCTTTTGGAGGGCAATTGGGGTTAAGTGACTTGCCCAAGGTCACATGGCTAGTTTTTGTGCTAAGTGTCTGAAGCCAGATTTGAACTCAGGTCCTCCTGACTCTAGGGCTGGTGCTCTACTCACTGCACCACCTAACTGCCCCAAAAGTGATGCATTATTTTTAGGAAGAGAAACACAAGGCTCAGAAGATCATAAAGATCATTTACTAAATTAGAGATTTTCAGTCTTCTGGTGAAGAGAGTACCTGTACCAATGGAACCACAGATTCTTGAATTATTTTAGAGGAATTGTCAAGCAGCAGCATCCTCAGCACAGTACTCTACCTGTATCTTCAGAATGATGTGCTTCTGCACTCTCTCTGAAGGCTCCCTGACTCTCAGACTAGTTCTGCTTCCCCAGCAATGGGACGCTTTGTAAACAGAAACTTGAAGAAACAAAGTTCCAGGCAGTGAAGGCTCTCCGATTCTTTTTTGCCCCTCTCCTGATCCAGCTATTCTGAGCTGTCTTACTTGTTCTATTTACATAAGTAATATCAATCAACCAGTGAGGGTTCCTTCAGTCCTTCTTTTCTGAGAGGGAGGGTCTTGGTCACTTTGATGAATTCATTGTAGGCAGGCATTTGTGTCCAATTGTCAGATGATTCCAAGATGGGAGAAATAGCTTTAAATTTTGGATAAAAGTCAGTACTTAAAGGCTAAAATAGTAGGCCAAATTTAGTTAGATGAAATTATATAGGGGCAAATGCAAATTTTAAAGTTGGATAAAAAAATCAACTTCAAGTTAACAGGTTCTCTTTGTATATGTAGGTGTCGATATTATCTCTTGTGAATTACTGATATGTGCTTTCATGATTCTTCTTCTGGTGTTGTATCTGTTATTCTTGATCAGACTTGGTAGTTATATGAGCAGTTTTTTCCTTCTCTGGCCCTTTTCCGTTTAATGCCTTTTTTGGTCAGACTTGAAGCCTAGCCCTTTGATGTCAAGCATAATAATATTTTTTTTTTCTGTATTGTAAGACATGATTCCTCATCAGAAGTCTCTTTAAGTTTAGTTGGGAAGATAACTAAATGAACATGAAAGAGTTAAATAACACCAGATAGTTCATACAGACTGAGTGATACATATTAGAAGTACTATATATATTTAGAAGAGGGATGATTATCAGAAGCTAATATGATTATGATGGAATGATGGGGTAAGACTTCAGCGTGGCCTGAAAGGACAGGTAGTTTTTGAATAAGCAAAGAGGAGGGGCAAGATTTATATACTTATCCCTTCTACATTGTGACTTTCTCCATCATAGTTTCCATATATCACGAGCAGGCATAAGAAATCAAATGGGAATTTTTGGGGAGTTTTGTGGAAGCCACAGATGACATGTAAAGGTCAGCAGATGATGCAAAAAAAATTTAGAAACTCAGAAATGCATAAAATATATGTATAGTATTGTATAATATTAACATATTTTATCTTTTGATACTGTAATAATTGAGACTTCTCTGGTATGAAGGGAGGGCCAAAAAATTTTATGTGGATTTTCCAGATTGCACTGGCACTGACCCCACACCCCCAAGATGTGGAAGGGATAACTGTAGCTGGGAATGAACATGATGAATACCCAGGAGCAGGGAGGGGTATTCAAAACAGATCAGGAAGAGGAATAATGGGGACTAGGGTAAGAGAAAAATATGAAGGTAGGCTGAGACCGCATTGTGGAAGCTAGCCAATAAGAGGCTAAGGGAATTGTTCTTAGGCATGTAACCTCTGCAAACCTCAGTTTCCTCACTTGTAAAATGAGTATAAAAGCATTAGTAACAACCCTGTTTTCCTTGGAACATCTTACAGTGTTGTGAGAAAAGTGTTTTGTGAACCTTAAAGTCCTACTCTCATATGAGAAACTGTTGTTAACATTAATGTTAACATCATCTCAGCATCTCAGAGTTGAAAGGGACCTCAGACATTTTTCATTTTTTTTTGAAGCAATTGGGGTTAAGTAACTTGCTCAAGGTTACACGGCCAGTTATTTTTGGGTGTGCTGCTAAGTATCAGAGCCCGGATTCTATCCCAGGTCATCCCGACTCTGGGGCAGGTGCTCTTACTCACTGTGCCACCTGGCCACCCCTGAAATTTTTTATTTTAAACCCATTACAAAGTAGGAATCTCCTTTACAACATCCCACAGATGGTTATTCAGAGTTTATTTGAAAACCTCTGAGGTAGCCAGTTCTACTTTGGGACAACTTTAATTTTTTGAGATTTCTTCTACTTGTTATTCCTTATTATCAAACTGATAGGTAGAATTCCACAAGAAACTCTTCTAAGTACTAGGAGGCAACTGTCCTGTCCCTCTCTAAATCTTTTGGCTTTATGACTTGGGTGCCATCACTCTAGCATTGTTGGCTTCTCCCTATTTCTTGGCATGTTGTTCTATGCAAATCATTTTGGAAAGAACTTTCTACTTATTCACTTAAAATGAGTTAGATGTGCTTGGTGATGACAATCAATCTATCATCCTTGGAGCCTAATAGTGATTTCTTATTATTTTTAACTTTCATGTGTTCAACTGCCAGTGGGCAAGTACAGCTGTCACGTACTACAAGGATTTTCTACAGGAGAAAAATTTCAAAGGAAAAACATCCCAGTTTTTATTTCCTCTTGAACTTGCCCTGATTTCTTTCTCTCATTTTTTTTCTAATTTTTTCAGCAGGTGACAAATAATAACAATAGTTCATATGTTATAGAGTCTTGAGGTCTATAAAGCATTTTTGTCAAATTATCTCTGTGATGTAGGTAGCGCAAATATTATCACCTCCATTTTATAGGTGGAGAAATTGAGGCTTCCATTAGTGAAGTTATTTGTCCAAGATAACGTTGCTAGAGTTGTTGATCAAGACTTACACTTAGCTCTTCCAAATCCAAGTGCCCCACCCTTTCTACTTAGCTTCCCTTGATGCTCTATGTATTTACACAATCTGTCTTGTAGGTCACATAAATGGTCTTCTGTGATGTTTTCCAAAAACTTTGTTGTTTGTCTTCTGGAGAATATGCCCTATTTGCATCCTGTATCTCAAACCTTTCTGTGTACTTAGCTACACTCTACATAAATGTTTAGCACAAAAGAATGTTGTAAAAAACCCAGAACACAAAATAAGTTTTTTTTCACATCTTAGATAGCCAACCTTTAATTTTACAAGGGACTAAATTTCTGAGTGGAAACTAATGACCTGTGAGATAGCTTTGAAGTCATGGCAAGAAAATACTCTCAGAGATGATGTAGCGCAACCACGAGAAAGACTGAAACAATCTTTTAGCAAAAAAGGGATAAAGAGGATTCCCTTCTCCCTCAGTGCTGCTTTTCATGTTTTGTCCAAGCTATTGCAAAAGTATATTTTAAAAAGATACCAGTGTTTGCTGTTGGTTGATAGCTATGTGATGGTATATGACTGTGAATCAAAGGAGTACTTAACCAAGGTCCTTGTGGTGGAGGTTAAATTTTTTTTTTCTTCCTAAGAGTCAAGGTAGACTTTGTTGGTCTAAGCGACTAAGGCTGAAGCTGTTGACATGGCTTTTTGGTCACTTAAGGGAGTAGAAAAGGTCAGCTCACAAGGAATCAATGACCTTTAGAGTTGGGTACCATCCTATGGCTATAGAGTCACTACCCTCTGCCCTGGTGACCAGATATGTTTCTCTATAGAGGTGAGGGTAATAATAATGTGTACATATTCTTTCTTGCATTGTTCTTTTGAGAATTAAACAAATGCCTTCCATGCAAAGCAGTTTTTAAATCTTAAGTGACTGTTTCCATGTAAGGCCATTCAGAAAGTGGTTTGGGGTTCATTTGTGGGTGTTCTTCCCCATCTCTCCTGGGGCCAAGTCTTTACTGACATATCAAACTAATATCTTAGGAATCATAGCATCCATCAATCAGCTAATGTTTATTTAACACCGACTATTTCAAAGATGTACAGATGGGAGCTGGAGTGTCTTGGGTGAGGCAAGATGACCAGTTTGAATGTATTGTAGAGTGTGGGAAGGGGAATGATAAAGGATAAGTTTAGAAAGATGATTTGGCATCTAGGTGGAAAGGGCTTTAAAAATGAAAAAAGAAAATATTAGAGGCAATAGGGAGCCAAATGGAGTTCAACTTCTAAAGTCCTTCACAATCAGACTCTAAACTATCTTTAACCTTTTCCTGTATCATTCCCCTTCCCACCCTCTTTCTCTGTAAAGTGGGATTTTGTATTAGATGACCTCTAATGGTGACCTCCTAGCTTTAAATTCTTTGCTCCTTGCCTTGAATGGAAGAGTAGAAAGAGCATGTTTTCCTTGGATTGGGGAGATCTAGACTTGAGCCAAACCTCGAGGACGATAGGATTTTAAACTGGAAGATCACTCAAATCAGGAAGCATTTATTAAGAGTTCACTTATTCCACTGCAGGCACTGTTTTATACTGGGGTGATACAAATATAAGCAAAAAGAGAGATAGCCCCTTCCCTCAAGGAGCTTACATTCTAAAGGGGGGGCAAGACATAAAAAGAAACTAAAAAGCTATGGGGGTGAGGTGGGATGATAACGAAGAATTGAGAATAAACAATGACTGGTCTGGACCTTTCCTCAAAGTGGAGGGTCATTAAAATTAGAAGCAATCAAATTCAACCCCCTCGTTTTACAGATGAGGAAAGTGAGGCTAATAGGTGTTAAGTGACTTGCCTAAATGGACATTAGAGGAATTACACTTCCTACCCTACGAGCTTGTTGTGAAGTAAATGCTGTGTAGGCCCTAAAGGGATGGAACATCATCATTGTTGTTTTTATTTTATTTCAGTCCCTGTTTCTGTACCTGAGATTTCCTTGACAAGGACTTGAGATCTAATGAATGGGGGTGGGGGAAGCCAGAAGCCTGGAGGATGGGAACACAGACCCCAGAGCTGCCTGTCAGAAGTAGATGTTGGTCTTAAAAGGCAAGAGAGCACAAAAGCTCCCTGGATCAGGCTGATGCCTTTGTGTATATAAATATTAGTCAGGAGGAGGGCGGAAGGGCTTTGTCAGGCCTCAGAGTTAAGGCTCAAGGCTTTAATTTCACCTGAGGGATAGAAACTGGGCTGTTTCTTTCAAGGAGTTTATTTGTAGTTAAGGTCCTGGAACATTGGATTCAATTAACTAACAGTTTAGGAGCCATGGGGAATCAAACTCTCCGTCTACATCCATTTCCTTTTACAAATTATCTCCTGGTTTCTTGCCTTCATTTAAGTGACTCTTTTTTTCCCCTTTAAATTATTTTCTTCATCTTCAGAGACTTCTGTATTCATGGAGAGGCCAAGATTGGCACCTGTATTCACAGGCCTCTGGTGGGGGTGATAATAGAGGGAGGCTGCCTTCTAACACCTCTTCCTCACAATTTGTCTCCAGTTCAACCAGAAGATGAAGCTTCTAGTGAATGAGAATGGTGTGGAGAATTGAACAGAAGCCTAGCCCTGTGTCCTCATTTCACAGGTGGGGAAATAGAGACTCAGAAGTGGCTTATTTCGGCACATTCAGTTATACAAGGATAGGATTAATGTCCAGGCCTATGTTACACACAGTCTGTCACCCCCTGGAGAGTGGCTTGCTTTCTGAGCTGTCTTGCTGTGTCAGGGTTCAAGTGTGGCTCTCTGTACTTTCAACTTCCTGGATGTTTTGCTAAACAAAATAGAACAAAAATAACAAGATTAAAGAAATATAAGGGACACTGGGAAAGAACTATATAAACCAAACTATGTTGGTGAGAGTTCTTATATTTTGATTTGTAACTAGGAATTTTCTGTTCTTTTTTGTATCTGGGGCAATTGCAGAATTCAGTTGAGAGGAGGCTACAGTTGGAACCTGGGATATGATGAGGCCATTGCCAGGATGGCAGTCACTGCCAGGGAAGAACGGGATTGGTTGGTTGCTAGGGGAAGAGGGTGGGAAGATATTACCAGTTATCTTACTATTTTAATTCATAATTTTTGATAATTAGTGCTAGTTAGCTGTTTCTATTCTATAAGAAGACTGAAAGTGTTTAGATGTTCTACATTTTGTGGCCTTGGGGCAAATCCCAAGTTGAGGTGCCCTGACCTGCTTACACTGGCTGTCTTGGTGAAAAAATCACTTTATCATAGTAGGCCTAAGGCAAAAGAGACCCCCCCTGGAAGTTTTTGCATTGGTTCATGAGATGGTAAGACCTATGCATTAGGAATATTATTTTATCAGTTGTATGAAGGATAGATTGGAGGGGCATGGGAGGCAAGGAAATGAGATAAGAGATTATTAAAATAATCAGATCAGAGATGATGAGGGATGAACCAGGATGGCAGCAGTGTTGGTAGAGAAAAAGGAATGGATAGAAGAGATGATGTGAATATACAGTAGGTAGGACTTGGATATTCATTAGATATAGAAAGAACAGTAAAAAGTGACCATGAGATTTTTAAACCTGGGTGCCTGGGCTGGAAGGATGGTGGTGCATCAAATAAGAGCTTTGGATCCTCTGGCTTCTATAGACCTTGATTGTGCTTGATATTTCTCTCATTCAACGTTTCAGCGATCTTACTTCTCTCTCCAGTGCACTGAAACACTTCTTATCCTTGAAATTCTTAAGAGACATTCTGTCAGCAGAAGTGAAAAGACTTGCTGGCGGTTTCATAGCTAATAAGGAGTAAAGCTGAGAATGGAAGAGAAGCTCAATGTCCCTTCCAGATGACAACCTTTCTAGTGAATTCGGGCTTCTGTTAGAGACATAATATGGTGGTGGTGGATAGAGCACCAAACATGAAGTCTGGAAACCTGTGTTCAAATATTACCGCCGATCTTGGCTTAGTAACCAGAGGCAAGTCACTTAACTTCTCTGAGCCTCCAGAATGCTCTAAGATTATACTTATATAATTATTATATATCTTACATTTAGAGCTAAAAGGAGCTTTAGAAGTCATCTTCCCAAGTCTTTTATTTTATTGAAGAGCAATTAAATGTCTTGCTGAAGATTACACTGGAAGTAATTTGTAAAGCCAATATTAGAACCCAGGTCCTTTGACTCTAAGTTTGGTCAAATCTGTAAGTTAGAAGTATTTAGAATATGAGGTTCTTTAGAAATCATCAGATTGAAGGTTCTTGTCATTTATTCAACAAACATCCACTTAAATGTTTACTGTGCTTAAGGAAAATGATGAGGAAATTGAGGCATTAGCATTAGATAGCACTATGATGTTGTTGTTGGGTTATGTCTGACCCCATGGACCATAGCATGCTGATACTGTCCATGGGGTTTTCTTGGCAAAGATACTGGAGTGGTTCACCATTTCCTTTTCCAATGGATTAAGGCAAATGTAGGTTAAGTGATTTGCCCAGGGATACACAGCTAGTAAGTTTCTGAGGTTGAATTTGAACTCAGGCCTTCCTAACTCTAGGTCCAGCACTCTATATTGAACCACTTAGCAGTCTTGACACTGATAAGTATTGTGTAAAAGAAAAATCTGTCTCATGGGATTACGTGGGGAAGGCAGCTCCCTATTGAAAAAAACCCTGGGAATTAGTCTTTCATCTGTAAACTCTGTGAAGTCAGGAAAAGGATCCACAATGAAGTCAACAAGCATTTATCTAGCACTTAATATGTGCCAGGCATTGTGGGAAGCAGCTTCGAATACAAGGAAAGGCAAACATGTAGTGAGAGGGAGGGGGTTCCACATGTGTAGAGAGTGTCCACGTGCAGTGAGCCTGACAGAACAGTCATCTCTAGACTTTTCTTTGCCTACTTTCTCTAAGGGAGACTTTTATTTCTGTTAGAAGGGGAAGCAGGAGGTTGGCACTGGAGGCCACTCTGCTCTCCTCATATAAAAGGGATACTGGGCTAGAAGTATATCCATCTACTCTCTTAAATATTGTTTGTCTAGTGGATATGATTGGGTTTGAACTAACTTCTGATCATTTTGTCCTTTCTGAGGAAAGGGGGAGTGAAGAAATTTGCCCACTGGGATAGAGGTAACTCAGCTAAAATAAAAGAGATTTTCTTTCATCTTAACCCAAGGGACAACTCCCCACTGTTTCTAGCATAGTAAACTGGAAGTAAAGTCATGATAATGACTGCCAGATCTTCTTCATGTCTTTCCAAATGGGGTTGGCCTCTTCCATCATCTTTCTCAAAACTGGAAGCTAGGAATGCCTAAAGAAGAATTGAAGCTTGACCAGTCCTAAAGGGGGCTCACCCTGAAGGCCGACTGGTGAAGGCTGAAAAGTTTCTTTTCACCAGCTCCACTCTGTTCCTCATGCAGGGCTGGATATTAATTTCCAATAATAAGGAGAGTCTCAGACCAATGGGCTTTGGGATATTGGGTTACATTCATACAAGATCCATACACAATAAATTGAAGGATGATCTCAGAGCAAATGGGAACCAGAAAAGACTAGGATTTGAAATGAGTGCTGAAGGAGTTAGGGAAGCTAAGAGGCAGAGACAAGGGCAGAACACTTCAATTCTGTGGAGAGGGAGTGAAAAGGAAAAGAGTTAGGAAATGGACTGCTGTGTGAAGAACAGAAAGAAAGCCAGTGTTGCTGCATTGTGGAGTAATTGGAAGGGAGTAAAGTCCAAGGAGACAAGAAAGGTGGGAAGGGGCTAGGACATGAAAGGCTTTAGAAGCCAGAGTCTTTTATATTTAATCTTGGAGGCAATAGAAAACCAATGGAGTTTATCGAATAGGAGAATGCCATGGCCAGACCTGTGTTTTAGGAAAATCACTTTGGCAGCTGAATGGAGGATTGAATAGAGTGGGAAGACTTAGGCAGAGAGGCCAAGCAGCAGGCTCTTGCAGTATTCCAGGCTGGAGAAAATGAACCGGCACCAAGGAGGCGACTATACCAGAGAGAGAAGACAATGTATGTTAGAGACATTGGGAAGGTAGAAATAGGATGTGGCTGCAGTTTGGATGTGTGGGCTGAGTAAAAGTGAAGAGTAGAGAGTGACACTGAGGTTGTTAGTCTGGCTGACATATAACCTCAGGCTTCAAGCCTGGGGAATTCTACATATATAATAAGAAACATAATTATCTCATTATTATTAATTACTATTAATCATTTTCAGGAATAATAATCTTTTATTTCATTGGTGAATGAACACCTTTGGGGAGCTTTTGTTATCATTCATACTTTTATATAGTCTAACACAATGCCTAGAACAGAGTAGGTGCTTAAAAAAATTCTTGTTCATCCATTCATATTCTTAATTAATCTTGAATGTAGTTCTTTATTCTTATAAATTACTCAAATTCTATTTGGAAATGAAATTTTAAAACAATGCATACAAGAAATAAAATGTGGGTAAAAATGAAAAAAATGGTCTAGGTATTTTGGATTTCTCTAAATTTCCCCCCTTCCTACTGTGGGAAAAGCACTGAACTAAAACCATGCAGGATCCCTGGTTTCTACTGGTCCCTTTCATTGTATATTAGTTATATAGACTTTGTGCCCTTAATTTCACTGGACCCAAGTTTATAAACTAAATAATTTATAAAGTGAAGATCATAATATTTTATTTGTCCAGTGGCATAGGGCAGGACCAGAGGATCTCTTGGGGGTACCTTAAAGTCACAATAGCTTATACTCCCTCCAACAATGTCTCAGGAACCTCTTGCAGATGACAAGATCTCTCCTTTAATAATTCAATTCCATAGTGCAGTTGATTGATTTATTTTCTATATGAACTTGAGCCATCGTAGGTGCTAAAATACTACAAATAGAAGGAACTCCAGAAATCTTCTCATCTTACATATGAGGAAACTGAGGCTCAGAGATTGGAAGTGATTTTCTAAGGTTACACGATGACTTAGCTGTGGAGCTAGGGCTAGAACTTAGATAAAAAAAATAAAAACATTATTGATACTTTAAGAAAATACCACTTTTACTTCCCTTTAAGTCTTCCTCCTTGCCCTATCCCACAAAAACATTTCATTATAATAAACACATAGTATAGTTATGGAAAAACAAACCAATACATTGTTTTTATCTGAAAATGTATGCTCCATTCCATACCCATAGTCCACCACCTCTGTCTAGAAGAAAGGACAGCATGCTTCACTGTCAGTCCTTTAAAGCTGACCACATTGATCAGAATTCTAAAGTCTTTCGGTATTGTTTTCCATTACATTCTTGTGATCATTATATAATTTTTTCTAGCTCTATTTTGCTTTACATCAGTTTATACAAGTTTTTTCAAGTTTCACTGAAGCACTCATATTAGCCATTTCTTACAGTACAATAATATTTCATTACATTCATGTGCCTCAACTTATTCAGCCATTCCTTAATCAATGGGCTTCCACTTTTATTCTAGCAACACCGAGGTCTACTGATGTTTCATCTGGTGTGTTTTTTCTTATACCTTGATGTTTCCTTCAACTCCTCAAATTTTAGTTGCTGCACAAGTACTGTGGGAATAATAATTATAGCCAGGGGAATCGCTATCAATTTTTCTTAGCCCAAACCAGCTAAAACACAGTGATGTTAGACATTGTACTTTTATGGCTAAGTACAAAGGGAGACAATAATTATAAAGGATGGAAGTTCCTGTATACTTGGAAGAATATATTTTTTTAACTTGTGATCTGTAAAAAAAAACCAAAAACGCCAAAACAAAACGCAGAACAAAACATGCAAAACAGTCCTCAGCCATCCCTCTAATTACTCTGGCACATAGTCAGCTGTGGGTCAATTGACACATTGTCTTCATTGCCCCTACCTGCAAAGAAGGCCCTTCTCCCTGTTTTGAAAATAAGTTTCTGCATTTTTAAGTGGGTTAGTCTGCAACGTATGGCAGCAGCTGAGTAAGTGAGATGAAAGATGGTATCCTGGGGGCATTGGATACCCTGCAGAGCCCCACTACCTGATGGGAGCTGTTCTGGTCTGGGAGATATCAGCAGCAACTTATGCAGGCCTGCCAGCATCAGTGGTAACTTTTGAAAGGTGAGCCTGAGCTGCCCAGAGCGATGGAAAACTGATTTGTCATAGCTTTTCATCTAGATCTCATCTACTCAGAAAATCCACATTTATCCCGGTAGTAAATTGGGCTGTTGGCTCCAGACTTGCTTACATTTTACCATGACATATTCACAGGAACAGCTGACATTTATATAGAGTGCTTTAAAGATAGCAAAGCGCTTTAGTTAGGAACTGGGTATTTGCTGCTTTCCCTGTGGGCAGGAAGGGCTTTGAAATCTAACTAGGTGAATTCCCAAAAGTGCACAGTCTGTGAGGTAGGCAGTACAGTGCAATTGTCCCCTTTTTACAGAGGAGGAAACTAAGTCTCAGAGATGCTAAGTGATATTCCTAGGAGTACAAGGAGAGGGAGAGAGAGAGACAGACAGACAGAGATAGAGACAGACAGACAAAGAGACAGAGAGACAGAGACACAGAGAGAGAGACAGAGACAGAGAGACAGAGAGAGATAGAGAGGGAGAGAGAGACAGAGACAGAGACAGAGAGAGACAGAGAGACAGAGAGAGAAGAAAGGAAGGCCTCAATGAAAAAAAATTTATCTGGTCCCCCAGCAAGGCTGGGAAAGCATCATTCCTTGGAGTTCAAGAAAATGCTTCCTTCTCAGAGATGCTGGCTCAGCTGTCCTAGGAAAAGCTTCATAACCACTCCATGATTCTGAGAACTCCCTGTTCCTTCTTCCTTCCCCACTCTGTGTCATGTTCTTTTAACCTTCCACACTGTTTCATCCCTGGTTCCTTCACATGCTTTTCTCTCCTTACTGTTTTCCTTGCAGTAATTTCATTCTTTCAGAGAATATTTCATTCCTATGAATGACTAGAGAAATATTCTTCCAATCTTTTGCTGTCTTCTCTGGGCCAGAGACCAACCTGAAATTGAACATTCACTATGTGCCTGGCAGTGTGCTGGGCCCTGGGGATGGAAAATCAAAGTCCAAACAGTCTCTGCTCTCAAGGAGCTTATGTTTTACTGGTATCAAACAATTCACATGCAGACAAATACAATATATTATTTATGTAAATGTATAATATAAAGATATAATAAATATGATAGAATTTATTTACTATAATATATAATAAAATAAATATAATGTATAAAATACTAAAATATATTAATGTATAACAACTATATATACACATATAACAAACATACACATATACACATATGTACATATGCCCGATTTGCTTCAGTTTCCTCATCTGTAAAATGAGTTGGAGAAGAAAATGCCAAATCATGCTGATCACAAAGCCCCAAATGGGGTCATGGAGAGTCAGATACAACTGAAGATGCCTGAACAACAACTATACACACATATGTACATATGTGTATATGTATATGTGTATGTCTATATAGGCATATATCTCTTTATAGATATGCATGTGTGTATATATCTATGTGCATCCACACATACATCTATATATGTGAACACAATTCATGAATGTATGTATATGTATGTATATGTGTATTGTGTTACACATGTATACATGTATTTGCATTTTATATATGTGTATGTAACATAGGAATATAAATATATATTATATATAGGGTAGTCATCTAGGTAGCATGGTGGATAGACTGCAATCAGGAAGACTCATCTTCTGAGTTTAAACTTGGCCTCAGATGCTTACTAGCTGTGTGACCCTGGGAAAGTCACTTAACCCTATTTGCCTCAGTTTCCTCATCTGTTAAATGAACTGGAGGAGATGGCAAAGCGCTCCAGTATCTTTACCAAGAAAATGCCAAATGGCATCATGAAGAGTTAGACACAACTGAAAATGCCTGAACAGCAACTACATACGTGTGTGTCTATCTATTTAGATATATATGTACGTGGCAAATACAGTTATTTTAGGGAGGATCCCTAACAACTGGGAGAATAAAAGACCTCTTGAAGGATGTTGTTCATGAACCAAGACTTAGAGGGAGCTAGAGGCTTCAGGAAGCAGAAGATGAGAAAGAGAGGGTATCCCAGGCATAGAGGAAAGGCTGTTTAAGGGCATGGAGACAAGAGATGTAATGTCATGGATGAAGAACACGGGGAAGTCTGGTTTTGCTTCAGCACAAAGTATGTGAGCAGCAGTACTATGTAATCAGCCTGAAAAGCTAGATTGGAACCAAGTTGCAAAGGTCTTTAATACTGATAAAACAGTTTATGTTTCTCCTATGTTGGGCCTGGGGCCAGGGAATGGGGTTGTTGGCCATTTTTTTGTGTAATCACACAGTGTCACGTGGCATTGCCCCTTTGGCAGTCTAGTGAAACCTGGGGATTCCTTTTCAGTATAATGTTTGTGGTCCACATTCATAATTGGGGGGCAATACTATATTTCAGATAGAGATTAGTGAAAATATAAAACTGTGTTTTTTTTCCCCATTCAAGTTCATAGGACACCACCCACCCCAATCCCAATCTCTTTGCTCACCTATTGGGGGAAGGGCATCCCTTTATTCTAGGTTAAGAGCTCTTGTCCTAGAGGCAAGAGAAAGGCATTGAAGCAGATTCTTGGGCTGTCACATGTCACTGGCAGAAATGCAAGTACAGTGTTCTCTCTACTGGTCACTGCTCAACTCCCCTTGCTCTGCTTGCTGGAAATGACTGTCAGTTCTCTGTTGTTACTGTTGGTAGCTCTTATGACCAATTCTTATCATTGAATTTTCATGACAAATTTCCAATTCACTTGGCTCAAGGCTCCTGAGGGAAGCCTGATGTATTCCTTTCGCTTCCCATCTCTTTTCATGATAGAAATACATGCTTGCTCAGCTGTCCTTGATTGGCAATTAGCAGGTTCTTGCCAAGTCTTGATGCAAATAGAAGGTGCCCTCAGCTGTCCTCTGTGAGAGGATATGAAATAGAAATCCATTTGCTGGGAAGGGTTTCATATAATTAAATCTGATCCCCTACCTCTTCACTCCCCCTGATAGGTTTCTGATACCATCTTGCTGTTTCTTTGCCTTCGGTACTCTCTTAGCATCCTTCCGTTGTAGTTTTCTTATCTGTAAAATGGGATAATGATAATAATAAAGCTTATGCTGACCTACTTTCTGGGTTATCATGAGGAAAACACTTTGTAAGCCACTTTGTTTTGATTCTGCCATGAGCTTGGTGAGTGATCTTGGCACATTACTGGAGCAGTCTGTACCTCTTATTCTTTATGTATAACATGAGGGTCTGCTACAGGATCTTCAAGTTTCTTTCCAGCTCTGACAGTCTGTGTTCTAGGTTTTAAAGTTCTTTCCAGGTCTGACATTCCATGTTCTAAGGTCCTTTCTGATGCTGATTTTCTATGCTCTATAATTCTACTCCTTGCTTCCTTTGCTCATACTATTTCCCTGAATGAGGCAGAGACCAGAGGCAGAGGGTTTTGCTGGCTCACTGCTCTGACAAATTGTACAGTAGGTATTAATAAAACTCCTTGAGGAGTTTCTCATCATCACCAGGTTTCTTGTGATTACTGTATGCTTTGTAGGAAGACCGGACTTGGAGGTCATCCATTTTAGTGGCATTTTATTTAATGATATTCACACTAGAAGTTCCTGAAATGTTTTATACTCAATTATGTAAGAGCTTAAAAATAATTCTTGTAAGAAAAGAAACATAAGGTCATGGGAAGCACACCGGACATTAGGAAAACTATGACATTAAAAGAAATTAGGTATAGAGGCATAACATTTTGAGACACTTTGAAGCTGGGGATAGTTTTGCATTTGTTATTGGAAAGGTGGTGTCAGGGGATGAAGTTAACTCCAAAGTTCAGCTTTGCAAGGACGTGTAGTTTGCTCTGTGCTTTTCTGTCTTGCCCGGTGCCTAGCATAGTGCTTGGGATTCAATAGAGTAGGTGCTAAAGAACTAAATGGAGTTGAATAATAGAACACAGAGATGTTGTGAGGAAAACACTTTACAACTCTAAATCAGAAAGCACTGCATGAAATTAACACTGTTATAGAGAGAGTAGAAAACATGTAAAGGCTTAGGAAGGGAAAAAAACCACACCAGACAAATACAGTATGGTGGCAGAGAGGGAGGAGGAGAGAAACCTTTCTGTTTGCATAAGAACTTTTTTTTTAAAATTAGAGGAAAAACCCCAAACCATCTTGGATTTCCTCCTCTACCCTAGCCCTTTATATTTCCAAATACAGCAAATATGATAATTTTATGACCAAACCAAGTTCTACACAGCACTGTTTTATGTTCCCAGACTAACATTACATCTGTGCAAGGCATGAAAACCAAAAATAAACGTTGCACTATTTCATTTTCTCTCAACCATTCCCTGAGGTACTTTTGAAGTGATTTGGCACAGTGTATTGAACATTAGACTAGATCTAGAGATCTGGATTCCAGTCCCTACTTTGTCATTAATTTTCTATGTGACTTTGGGAGACCTACTTGGGAATCACTTTGCTCATCTGTAAGTAAAATGAGATGTTTGAACTAGACTGTGTTTAAAGTTCTTCTCAGATCAAGCAGTCTATGTTCTCAGGTTCCTTCTAATTCTGATATTCTATGTTCTAAGTTTCCTTTACATGCCAACATCCTCTCCCTGCTCTGACATTTTAGGTATTCAGGTTCCTTCCAGCTGTATTTCCCTTCCATTCTATATTCTAAGACAGGGGTTTTTAACCTAGGGTCCATCTACCCCTCCCAGAGAACCATCCTTTTTAATATAGAATAAAAAAGGAAAAGATATAGTTCATAAAAACTAATATATCAACCAAGTCTGACATCATATGGAGAGTTCCATGCCCATGTATTTTTATATACATATGTATGTATACATATGTGTGTGTGTATATATGTATATAGCTGTATTTTTATATATTTTATTTGCTCTGTAATCCCATGCATTTTAAAATTTTATTCTGAGGAGTCTTTAGGCTTCATCAGACTGCAGAAGGTTTACACATCACACAAAAGGGTTAAGAACCCTTGTTCCAGATTGTGTTCTAGATTCTCAGGTCCCTTACAGCTAAATGTTCTATGATTCACCTCTGGGATTTTATGAAATCTAATATATGATCATCCACAATGATAATACACAGTAACAACTCACCTACAAACAGGAGGCTGCTACTTTGAGCTATTTTTTTTTCTTTCATAGCCTGGGCGGTTTATTGCTGTTCCATTTGCTCTCTCCTTGACTGAGAGGCAACATGGAGTAATATAAGAACGCTGCCCTGTGTCCTGTCTCCACTATTTACTAGTTGAGGGTCATTGGGCAAATCACTTAATGTCTCTGAGTCTCAATTCTTATAGCTATAAAATGGGAATAATAATCCTTGCCTTCCTACCCCTGTATTTGTTTGAAGGATCATGTATGTTAAATGTATATTTAAGTGCTTTGCAAGCTACAAAGCAGGGCACCAAAGCTGGGTGGTACAGTGCATAGAGTGCCAGGCTTACAGTCAGGAAGACTCATCTTGATGAGTTCAAGTCCAGCTTCAGACAGTTTCTAGCTGTGTGACCCTGGGCAAGTCACTTAACCCTATTTGCCTCAGTTTCCTCATCAGTAAAATGAGCTGGAGAAGAAAATGGCAAACCATTTCAGTAACTTTGCCAAGAAAACCCCAAATGGGGTCATGAGGAGTCAGTCACCAGTAAAAATGACTGGACAACAATAACAACAAAACTACAAAGTACCATATAAGCCACAAGGTTACTATTAGCAACAATCCATGGTTACAGATGGTTATTTGGATTAATGACAGAATCTGTGGAGTGGAACAGAACAAAGTTAACTAGCTATGACCTTGGCCCCATCAGCCTATTCTCCAACTAACAGACTTGAGTAGCCATATAACCACAAAAGAATGAGGGGATAGAGGGGAACTGAAAGCTTCACTAGATGCTGGCAATAGCTAGCCTGGGTAATCTTTCCTTGATTCAGTTTAAGGGGGAGGAGGTGATTAGAAAAGGAGGTGTTCTCAGTTTTGGGTCTCAGAGGGCACATAATCTGATTTACTTGTAGGTTCAAAAAAGAGGACCAAACAGAGTATTTATAAGGCCCTCTGAGCTCTTGGGGGGAAACTGGGCAATCTGACCTAAAGCTAGTATTGCAATGGTAACTTCACATCTGTAAATAGGGCCGTGGATGGCCTTTAACAGGGGATCAATTAAATCAAGGGAATAGCATTTTTTTGGGGGGGAGGGGACTACTTTTATTCCTTGAAAAAAATCAGTACTTCAAGGATATGTGATTTTGTGGGTGTAGATACTCCCTTTTCCAGTGTAGATTACAACCTCTCTATGCTTTAGTAAATGGTCTTCATAAATTACTATGTCTGAAAAAAATAAAAACAAAACAAAATGACTTGTGGGGCCAACCTTGTGGAGACGAGCTGCTATGAATTTAACAAGTCTGGTCCTTGGACTTCAAAAAGAATAAAACCCAGTGCTTTGCACAGAGTAGGGGCTTAATAAAATTTATTTTTGTTGTACTGTTGCCAGGCACAGGTTTGAAGTGCTTCCAGCTTTCCACCTGAGTAGGACTTGCCAGACGTTGCCTACCACTGGCAAAGTCTTTGAAAACCTAGGGTCTCTTCCATGCCATGATGAGGCATTGGGGAGTGGGGTGGGAAGGGAGAGAGATTGAACAGTGAGGGAGGAGAGAGAGAGAAAGAGAGGGAGTGAGAAGAGAGGGGGAAGAAGAGATTGAATATATATAGAGATTAAAGGGAGAGAGAGAAATTGAAGAGAGAGGAGGAAGAGAGTGATTGATTAGAGAGAGATTAGGGAGAGACTGAGGAAAGAGAATAAGAGAGAGCTTTATTAGAGAGAGTTTCAATAGAGAGAGGAGGAGGGGTGGGGGCAGAAGGGATTGAGGAGAGACAGACTGTCAGACACAAAGAGATTCAAATTTTCTTGAGTCTGGACATTCCAAAGGGAAGATACATTATTGAAAGAGAACTGGAATTAAATAACAGAGTTGGTTAGATTTTATGAATCTATTTTTGTACCTCTCTATTTTCCTTCAATTCACCACCTGATAACAGCAGTATATTTCTTTTGACATACTGTATGGTGACAGCTGATAACTCCACTATAAAGGACACAGGTCTTTTGCTGCAATGTTTTGATGAGAGTTGGGCAAGGTGGCTGTAGGGAACACCTCTCTGACCTCAGATGGTTCTCCTGATACAGGAGAATGATGCATCCTAAGTCTTAGAGCTCAGCAATCCTCTCTAGTTAAACCCTTTCACTTTACAGATGAAAAACTAGGGCTGAGAGAGGAGAGATAATTTTGTTCGTGGTTACACAGGTAGGGATTTAAGCATGGGGTCTGATACTGAACCCAGCGTTCTTTCTAGTTCACCATCAGATCTCAGAACTGGAAGAATCATCAAGCAATGTCCTGATCCAGCCCCTGTATTCAGGCAAGTGAAGTATTATAAATCCCTTTTTTAAGAGATGAGGAAATTGAGACCCAGAGAAGTTAAATAACTTGCCTAGGGGTCACATAGGTGAATGAATATGTATAGGAGTTATGTTCTTGGTCCAAACGTGGGCTGTGCTATTTTTCCTCAAATTGGTAGAACTAAAAAAACGTAGCCTATGATTTGTGCATATTTCAGACAGATCATGAAGAAAAGAAAGATGAACAAAGGAAAAAAGAGGAAAAATAGAAATGAGTAAAATGTTTTGAAATGTAAATAAATCTCTTTTAGGTTATTTTATGGTTATTTTTCTAATTTTATTTCTCATTTTTAGTGTATATATGTATGTGTATATGTATATACATACATAATATACATGGAATTTATATATCATATATTTTATTATATATAATATATATATATATTACATTTTTAAATATATATTTCAAAGAGATCTTTCAAAGATCAAAGACCTTTCAAAGAGATCTTGTTTTAGGGGATGTCACTTATATTGGTGGTACCCTATAAGTCAGACCAATTCTACAGCCTCCTTGTTCCAACAATTGCCAGAAAATATTGTTCCCATTCTTTTTATCCATTGTTCTTTCTCTCTCTTCCACCAATGTCAGCAGTTGAACTAGTATTCAGCTATGAACTTGCCTGGGTAATAGAATGTAAATGCATAAATCACAACCATCTCAGACGGGCTGCCTGCAGTCATAGGCACTCGGAGAGTCAGCTCAGACCAGCAGCATAGCAGAGATTACACAAACAGTTGCCCGTAGACAACATGGTATAATGAATAAATGAACTCTTGAATTATTTATTTCTTTAGGAGTTTATTTTATCTCCGCCATCCTGTAAGGCTTAGAAATGATTCTGGCTGAGAGCTTCAAGAGGCTGCATCCCAAATTAAAACAATTGTATTAATGCCTTATGCAGTGATGCAAGATGATGATTGGAGTGTTTCCTCTTCCTCCCCCAAGACTTTAGACAGTTGGATGAAGCACCGACCACTTTAAATTTACTGCCCGAGAATCCTGGGAGTCAGAAGCCATAGAGCCCCAGGAATGGCTGGGGACCAAATGCACTTTAATTTATGTGGGGTGGACAGGAGCAGAACTAATCCTTCCCATGCCTCTGAGCTGGCATATGGCAGAGACCTTTGCATTCCCTCTCCTGGGTTTATCATTTTTTTCAGCAGCATTTTCTGTGAAATCTGATGACAAACATCTGCTGGGGGAGGAATCACTAAGTCCTCAGGATGTGCCATGAGGGATTTCAAATGACCAGATCATCTCAGTTCAAGTCACCTCCCAGATCACCCCAAAGGAGTTCCTTGGATAGGCAGCTCCATGTAGTGGAAACAGTGCTGGGCTTGGAGACAGGAGCACTGGCTTCTGCCATTACTAGATGCTGAGAAAATAGGCAAATTGCTTCATCTTTAAAACCCCTGGTTTCACCATCTGCAAATTGGGGATAATTTTTTTATTCCCTTCCTCACAGAGTTGCTAGAGAAAATATTTTCTGAGAGCCTTTTCTCCACTAGTCAGCCAGAGGTAGAGAACTGGATTTTCTTTTTCTTAGATCTAAGAACTGCCTAGTAACTGACCATAGAGCTCCATGAGGAGAGGAATGAGAAATTCCTTTGTCTTCTGTTTTCATTTTAGCAGAAAGAGGGGACCCTGAGTCTCTGTGCTATTATTCCTTGATACACCAAGGAATTAAATAAAATTCAATAAGCATGTATTAAATACCTCCTAGTTACAACACTGTGCTAAACAGTGGGGATGCAGAGAGAAAAACAAAACAGTCCCTCCCTTCCAAGAGCTTACCTTGTACTTGGGTGGTGGAGTGAGGGAAATTTTCATATACATCAGTATATGTGAAGAATGAAATAAATACAAAGTCATATTGGGGAAGGAGTACCAATATCTGGGATTAGTAGTGAAGGCCTTTTGTAGCCATACTTTGAAGGGGGTTTGGGATTCCAAAAGGTGGAGGTGAGAAAAGAACATCCTAGGAAAAGGGAACATCCTATCCAAATGCTTGAAGGTTGGAGATGAAATGCCACATATGGAGAACATTAAGAAAGACAACATGGCTGCCATGTAAAGTGAGTTTTATTGGGGTAATCTTATGAAATGAGTCTGAAAAGATAGACTGAAGTTATATTGTGAAGGACTTTAAATGCCAAATCAGAGTTTATCTTAATAATTTATCCTAGATCTAGAGGTGAAGGGGAACCACTGAAGCCTCTTCAGGAAGGGAGTCTCTTGTACTTTATTATATTATTAATATTAATTAGTGTAATTAATATAATATTAATTTGGAAGCTTCATGGAAGGTGGATTGAAGAGCAAAGGGACTGGAAGCAGGAAGACTTCAGTGAGGTAGGATATTGCTTCAATAGTTCAGACAAGCAACAGACAAGGCAAGACTTAAGATTGGACTGGGAGGGAGGATGATTGTGAGTGAGGGTGGAGGGTGACTTTGAGGTTGGCTATCTGAGTGACCGAAAAAAGAGTGCCCTTGGCAGAAATGGGCAAGTTAGAAAAAAGGCTAGGGTGGTTTGGGGCAGGGGTGAGGCATGGGAAATGATGACCTGAGTTTTGATCAAGTTAAGTTTGAGATGTCGGCAAGATATCCAGCTGCCTTTGATCCAGAAGATAGTTGGTAACATGGAACTAGGACCTTCAATTTTTAGGTAGTCACACCTATTTGTACACATTTCTGAGTAACCAAGAGCCTTGTTCCAAAAGGCCATTTTAAAGTCAGTTGTTTGGAATACCAAATGCATTTCCTTATAGGTCCAATGTTAGACTTTTTGCCGTAGGAGACAATGCTATATAGTAGAAGGAGTTCTAGATTTAGAGCCCAAAGGACTGGATTCAAGGCCTAGCTCATCCAGTTACTAGTCATGCAACCATGGGCAAGTCAATGAATTCCTCTGAGACTCAGTTTCCTCATCTGTAAGAAATGAAGGTAATTATACTTGTACTACCTACCTAACAGGGCTGCTGTGAAGGCAGGGCTTTAAGACTGTAGAATATATTGAAATGCTTTAAGAATCCATGATTTATCCTTGTTTGTTCTCCATCTACCTAGGCAGCTCATAACTCCCTCAAACCTTAGGAGGAGACCTTCATGAGAAACTAGAATCCTAAACTTGATTACCTTGTAATGGATTCATTACTATTTTTCTGGCAATGTACCTCTCCAAATTTGACTAGGCTGGTCCTTGCATGGCAGACACATAATCCAATGCTCAGTTTGTCCTTAAAGCCTTTTCAGCTTAGTAGAACATTCCAGAGTTTGTACTATTCTCCCATACCCTGAAGGAACCCATGGCAACCTCTAGACTGCCTGGAGAAAGCAGTGGAGCAGACTTTTGCAGAGGAAAGCACTATGCAAATGTGACTAAGAGTTCACATTCATAAAGGGATTTATATTCACAAAGTACTTTACATGTATTAACTCACTTGAGACTCACAAAAACCCTGGGAGGTAGTGGTTTGGTTCCCAAGCTAGCACACAAAAGACTATTTAAATGTACAAAATGAGAGAAATTTAATACATAATATTAAAAGGAGCAGAGGAAGGCTTCTGGCACATTGGAGAGATTCTGTATGAAGGATTTATGGAAGAACATTGGCAAAAACTACACAGGATGAGAAAATTTGAATGGACTGTGATATGTAATGGTGAAGAGAGTAGTTCCTACAAATGAGATCACAGTTCTATTAAAGCATCAACATGTGGGTATAACACAGTGAAAATTAGGAAAAGAAAAACACAAAATATAATGTAGTTTACTATGGATTACAAATCTCAGTTCTTGATATATGGGTACCCGATCCAGGAAAAGTCAGTCTTGTCCCCTTGCCACAACCCAACATTTATAGAATTTTTTTGTTTTGTTTTGCTTTTAAGCAGAAACAGGTAATTGGAATAGCTGAGCCCAGCTGCCCCAGGGGGGATAGATGTGGGAATGGAGGGGGAAGATAGGGAGAGTGAAATGCTCCCTTGGAAGCTCTGGCCCAATGGATAATGCTAATGTGAACACAAAATATATATTGTCTGGGCAGTGGAAGAGAGAATGAAAATGAGTCACTGTGAACCTAATTGGAACTGAGACCTGCTTGTGAAGGATGTGGGGACCATAAGCAAAAGAAGCCTAAAGAATAAGGGCCCAGCTATGAACATCTCCAGGGGTTCTTCCCGTGTTGTCTAGTGGTTAGTTATTCTCCTATGAAGGTAAATGAATTCATCTATCGGAGTCTAAGTAAGATACCAAAATTCTCTGAGAGTTGATTTGGTTTTGGTGATGAAGTCATCAGCACAAATAGGAAAAAGACTGGGTCAAAGAGGATAGCAACCAGGAACACCTGGGGAGTGGAGATCAATAATCAATTAATAATTGAAGAGAAATGGAAGCTCCCAAGAGGCCAAAAACAGCAAGGCTATGTAGGTAGAGGTATAGCAGAGAGGATTTCCAGTTTGGAGGAGGATACCCTGCTTTTAGCGCCCCCTACTTGGAGCAATGCTGTACAATACCGACAAGTCACTGGTACTGACTGTCAGGCCTCTGGAGGGAGGGTTTGTTGATTTGGGATTTGTTTCTTCCTATGGACTCTGATTAAAGTCTTATTTGTTTCTTTTAGCTTATAAATAAAATAGATCATATTTTGAACCTTGTGATTATGTGTGCTTGTAAGAGCAGCTAGTTACTCTCTTTGGAGAGTGTGTAGTTCCAAGATTGCCTGGGTAAGGCAACAAATGAGAGAAGAATCCACAGAGAATATCCAGGCCCTCTATATGATAAGGGATCCCAAGGCATAAGGGTTGCACTATTAACTATCATATACAGAAAAACTGCAATATTGAATGAGAAATAGTTTTAGTATGGTTTGAATCTTAGTCCTTGAAAAATCTGAATTAGGTAATAACTAGATATTGTTGGGAAGTTTCTGAAGGAGCTACATAGGGCTTTAGAGATTAGTGGTGCTTTTCTGAAATCTAATTTCTCTTCAAAACTGAAATGCTTTGGGGTGAGTAGGGAAGTGTAACAAGGGCTATTTTTAGGTATGGGGTACAAAGAGAAAGTGTAGTGGTTCTCATTGGTTTGGGAGACCTGGACCCCTCATTAAGGGTGTTTAACCCAGACCAAGTCATCTATTCTCTCTGGAGCACAGTTGTCTCTTCAGGAAGATGAAGAGGTTATGTTTGATGTTCTGTAACATTGAACCAGAAGACCTGTAAAGGCCCTTCCAAATCTAGGTTTACGATCCTCTCATCCTCTGAATTATGATTCTTTTTATGTCATGTCAGATATTGCTGTGTGCTTATACTTTTTCAATTTAAAAAAATTTAATTTTAATTTTTAATAAAACTCAGGTTTGTAAAGAACTTTCAGGTTTACAAAGATTCTTCCTCACAAAATCCTACCCAGTAGGTCCAATTTATTTTTGAAAATAGATTTTTATTGACATGTTTTTCTTTTATATCACTTAATTTCCCCTTCATTTCTTCCTATAGCCTCTCACAGAGAGTTATCCCTTATAGCAAAGACTAAAAAAGAAGGAAAAAGTTCAGCTAAACCAATTAACACATCAAAAAAAGTCAGGCGTTATGTTCAATCTTCCACACCAATGACTACTCCAAGCTGGCAAAGGAGTGTATGTATCCTATTTTTTTTCCCAGTGGAGCCAAGATTGATCATTATAATTTCATAATATTAAATTTAGATTGTTTTGTTGTGCTTTCTACTTATATTGTCATCATCATTATGTATATTGTTTTCTTGGCTTTGCTTACTTTGCATTGGCTCATATGTCTTTCTATGCATCTTTGAACTTACATTTGTTGTTTCTCACAGTAAAGTCATATTCCATTACATGTATGTATACAGTTTGCTTAGACTTTCCCCAATCTATGGGCCTAATTCTGTCCAGTGCTTTGCTATCAGGAAGAGTACTTTTTAATTTTAACATAATTTTTGTTCTTCAAATGTTGTTGTTTCTATTTAATTGTTCTATGGGTTCTGCTTACTTCATTCTATATTAGTCCACAAAAGTTTTTCCCAGGTTTCTCTGAAACCATTCATTTCATTATTCCTTATGATACAATTATTTTCCTAAACATGTATATGACAGGATTTGGACCCAGCTCTTCTGATAACAAATGTAATGCTCTTTTCATGGTACCATGACTGATCAGGCTCTTTGGTTCACCCATACCTTATGAATAAGGGATGTAAAGATTTAAAATGTAGAAGGTATGTGTGTGGCCCATGTAGGTTATGCATATTTCCATATAGGTTTGTCTAAACTTAGCTTTCCAGAAGGTTTTAATTCATGAGTGTTGGAAGAGAGGGAAACACAAAACTGGCCCATGCTGTTCTCCAACAAGAGGGGGTACCAGATTAGAATTATATTTATCTGCTCTCCATGTTTCTAGTCTAAGGGAAATGATTCTTTTAGTTTCTGAATGATTTCCTTATCACTATCCTCTAAAGAGGTGGCACATGCTTATATCCAAACACTTTACCAACTATTAGTTACACAAAGTTTATCACAAATAGTGAATAGTGAGTAAATACATCCAGGCAGACAATAAATAGAGGACATTCCCAAAAGTCTCTAAAGAGGCAAGCTAGAAATTAGAGATATATTGAGGCTTCAGGCTATCCATCTGCCTTTTAATGTCTTTTTTCTTTTTCCAGTCTGGAACTACTTGTTTCTTCTCTCAAAGCAGGAAGCAGCATCTCTCTTGTCCAAAGTTCTTTTGTCAACTCTTGTTCCTCGTATAGGAATGCATCATTAAATTATGCCTTTCTCCACTAATGGAAGAGAGTCTTATGCAAATGCTCTATCTTTGAGCCCAAGGTTACAAGTATATAATAATCATCTATGTATAAATAAACTACTGTATACTACTTGAATTTCACAATGAATCTAAGAGCAGATAGGAAAAATGTAATGATCATGCTGACTTAATGCAGAGAGGTAGTGTAAGGTAGTGGGTGGGAGAGCTGGCCTTAGAGCCAGGTCCCATCTCTGACACATAATGTCTGTGTGACCCTAGGCATATTTGTCTCATCTTTGAAACTCACTCATTCACAATGCTGAACCCCAGCAGTTCTTGTTATACTATATATTTGAAGTGAGACCCTGAGAGCTGACAAAGGACTGATATTTGGTATTGCTAAAGCCAGCTATATAATCACAGCCTTATGCTTACATTATGTTTTATAATTACAAGGCATATCCACATATACTATCTCCCTACAGTCTAAGGACAGCCCTGTGAGATAAGCAGCATCATAAGGTTTTTTTTTTAATTAACAAAGGTGAGATGACATCCCCAAGGTCACATGGTTAGTAAAGGTAGAGCCAGGGCTAGAACTCCAAGTTTCTGAAACCAGTATTCCTTCTACTATGAATTAGTGGAGTGGAATAGTTATATTATTGTGATCATTGTATAAATTATTCTCCTGGATCAGGTCATTTGACTTTGTATCAGTTCATATAAATTTGCATTTAAATACAAGATAGTTAGGGATGGAGGGCACTAGACTTGGGGATAAAAGAGGTCGAGAAAGACTTCAAGTAAGTGGTAGTGTTTGAGTTGCAAGGCTTGAAGGGAAAGAGGGATTCTGTGGGTTAGAAGTGAGGAAGGAATTCATTCCAGGAATGGGGGGATTGCCAGTGCAAAGGAATGGAGATGGGAGAGGGAGTGTCCTTTGAAAGAACAAAGATAATGGCATTTTGGCTCAATCACTGAGTGTTGAGAATGAGAGTATTATTTAATGATTCTGGAGAGATAATCTGGGACCAGTTTATGAAGGGCTTTAAAAGCTAAACAGAGGGGTTCCTATTTATCCTAGAGACAAGGGGAATCTACTAGAGTTTATTGAGTACCAGAGTGACATGGTCAAATCTATGCTTAAGAAAACTATATTCACATACCACAATTTGTTTAACCATTCCTAAATTGATGGAAACACTCATCGTGTTTCCACTTATTTCAGTGTTTTCTGTGCCCTTCAGAAGTATCACAGATTATAATAATCTGGGCCCTGCCTCTCTCAGGGGCAAGCATCCATTCTGATTTGATAGTGACTCATTCTCCTGATGGAGAATTCAGACAGCTCAATGAGTCTATCATATTCCAGGAAGAGGCAATAGGATAAATCTGGCTGCCTATTTTAATCCTGCAGAACATCAATCTTTAATTGTCATCTGATCTTTTTGAAAACAACAATAACAACAACCACAAGAACAAACATCTTCCAATCTCTCTGAAATAAAAATAAGCCAGCAGTGTCTTTGTCTTCCTAAGGGTACAGGACTTGGAGTCGGGAGAGATGTTATAACCCTTAGATTCCTTCATTGTGAAATGAGGTTAAACCGCATTTGTACCACCCCACTCAACAAGGTTGTGATGGAGACAGTGCCTTGCAAATTAAAGTGCTGTAGATTAAAAAAATCTTTAGAGTAGGCATCATGGAGTAGTGGATAATGTCCTGAGTGATTTGGAGTTGGAAAATGGGTTGGGATACTCTTACTAGTAGTGAGATCATGGCCAAATTTCCTGTTGGGACCCTGCTCTGTTAAATGAAGATAATACTAGTATTTGCAATGCCTGCTTCACAGGACCATTATAAGGAAAGTGCTTTGCAAACTATAAAGCACAGATAGAAATGTAAGCTATTAGAGAGGGAGAATAAAAGTCTGCTCCAGAGGATTGTTTGAGGTATGTGTCTTTTCAGGGAAGGAACCACTATGATGAAAATCTTTTATTTTCTTCAAAGATTTAATATTCAGGTGACTAGGTGAATTATATATCAGTCTTAGAGTTGGGAAGATCTAAGTTCAGCTCAGATACTGCCTTGCTGGGAAATTCTGGACAAATAATTTAATCTCTTTCAGCATCAGTTTCCTCATCTGTAAAATGAGGATAATAATTGCACCTATCTCCTAGGATCAAATGAGAACATATGTCAAAGACTTTACTATTATCATTATTACTTAATGTAGAAAATGTTTGCCTAGCTTAGTGGAGTGACTCTGCACCAGTAGGTTGGCCAATTGGTGATGAATTCCTTGGTCCTGGTCCATGAAACAAAGAGAAGGTAACTTTACTTTGACACCTCCAGGTATGGAAATGACCCTGGATTCCCCCAGGATATGTCAGTAGAGCAAGCTCTAGTTCGTTTTCCCAATTGTTGACTACAAGTGCCAGAGTGGTCTACAGATCTGCTACCAGGTGACCAGCCTAACGCGAGGAGGCTCATTACCAGGAGATGATCACCAGTGATGGATGTTTTTGGACATAGCAACATATGAAACTGCAGAGGAAATAGGGGAGCCATAGGAATAAAATCACAGATCATCTGAAGGCTTAGAACATATGTTCAAATTCATGGAATGAAAAAGAATTGAGCCCCTTCACCACTCTCCTATTACTATAGAAGACACTTGTTCAGTGAGTCATGTCCAACTCACCATGACCCCATCTGGGGTTTTCTTGGCAGAGATGCTGTAGTGGTTTGCCATTTTCTTCTCCAACTTATTTTACAGATGAGGAAAATGAGGCAAATAGGATTAAATGACTTGCCCAGGATCACACAGCTAGTGTCTGAGATCAGATTTGAACTCAGGCATATGAGTCTTCCTGATTTCTTAAAGTTAAAACATAAAATATTTTGGCATTTAAAACCCTTCACAACCTAACCAAAGTCTTTCTTCCTTCCCACCTTGTTCAGTTTAGCCCATTTAGACTTTTTGCTGTTCCTCACATGAGACACTCCCTCTCTCTTCTCTGTGCTTTTGTACTGTGCTTTTTGTATTTCCTCATTCCAGGAATGAATTCTCCATTCATCTCCTCTTCTTGGAGACTCTTCTCCTTAAATAAGGTATCTTTTTGGAGGGGGGAGGGCAGGGCAGTTGGGGTTAAGTGACTTGCCCGTGGTCATACAGCTAATAAGTGTTAAGTGTCTGAGGCCGAATTTGAACTCAGGTCCTCCTGACTCCAGAGCTGGTACTCTATTCACCAGGCCACCTAGCTGCCCCTAAACAAGGTATCTTGGCTCAAACAATACTTCCTACCTAATGCCTTTCCTGATCCCACCAGTTACTTGTGCCCTACCCCACAATTTTACCTTGTACTGATATTGTGCAGATTTTGTATATACTTATGTAAGTTCATTCCTCTAAATAAGCTCTCTGGGGTCAAAAATCTTGTCATTCTTGTCTTTCTATTTCCGATATCTAGCTAAGTGCCTGGCACATAGGAGAAGCTTAATAATTTTTTTTTAATTAATGACTGAGAGGTAGAGATAGGGAAATAGAAAAAGAGCTGTATTATTTCAGGCTTGTGATAAAGAATATTTTGTGTTGATTGGTCTCTATTGGCTTTCTTCAGGTCACAGTGTTTGTGTGATTGTATAGTCTGCCATCACATAAGATTTACTCTAATTTATTTGTACCCTGTTATGGGACATAAGAACTCATTTCTATAGTCCTTCAAGGTTTGTAAACTGTCTTCCCCACAACCTTAAAATTGATAATCCAGGTAAAATTATCCCTGTCTGCTAATCAGGAAACTGTTGCCCCAAGTTCACATAGGTGACATGGTTCCAAATACAGTGAGTTTTCCATTATGTTAATTCCTCCAATCAAGTAAGCTCTGTCTTGAGTCTTAAAATGAGTTTTAAAAATTAAACTTCTTGACTTTTTTTCCCATCTGTATATAGGATCATAGCTTAAAGGGACCCGAGAGATCTAGTCCAACTCTCTCATTTTACAGAGGCTAAAACTTTCGTCTGGGGACATTTAATTAGATTGGATAATTGGAGATAACCAGAGAGAAGGCACTAACATTATGGAGACAGAAAGACTTCTTGAAGAAGGTGGGATTTTAGCTGAGTCTTGAAGAATGCTGTGAAGTAGAGATGAAGAAGGAGAGAATTCTAGGCATGGGTTAGCCAATGAAAATAAGACAACAAACATGGAGTCAGAAGGTGGAACGTGGTATGTGTGAGGTGAACAGCAAGGAGGACTGAATTGTAGAGTATGTGGAGGGAAGTAAGATATAAGAATTTGGAAAAGCTTAAGAGAGGTCTAGGATAATAAAGATTTGAAAAGACAGAGGATTTTATATTTGATTTAGGAGGTAATAGGAACCATTGGAGTTTATTGAATAGGGGGTGGATGCTGAATACGGGGTCTACATTTTAGGAAGATGACTGATAGCTGAGAAGATGGATTGGAGCAGGTAGAGACTTGAGTAAGTGAGACTAACCAACAGGCTATAGCAATGGTCCAAGCATGAGGTAAAGAGAGCCTGTACCAGGGTGGTGGCAGTGTCAGAGGAGAGAAGGGGGAATATAGAAAAGATATATGTTGTAAAGATAATAAGACTTGGCAACTGATTGTATATGAAAAATGGGAGTGAGAGTGAGGAGTTGAGAATGACATTAGATGTAAGCCTGAGTAATGGCAGGGATGGTTGTACCCTCAACAGTAATAGGGAAACTAAGAAGGGAGGGTTTGAGGAGGAAAGATAACAGGTTCCATTTAGGACATAGATTGACTGGACTTCAGGAGAAAACTAAATAAACATATCTGAGAATCATTTTCATGGAGGTGATCATTGACTCCATGGGAGCTGATGAGAACAAATGGAAAGAGAACCAGTCTGTGAGCTCCCAGTATAGTTGCTGTTGGGGTTGCTTGCCATGTCCTAAGGTGAAGGCCTGGGGCGGTTGACCCAGAATCCAATCACTTATGCACTCATCCTCTCTTTTAAAAAAGAAGCAGTGGGGGTGCAATAGAGGACTTGTAGCCAAAGACCTGAGTTCTATTCTTGGATCTGTGATTAAATAACTGTGTGAGCTTCAGCAGGTGATTAAACTTCTTGGCTTTTACCCATCTGTATATAGGTCCTTTTAAACAATTCAACAAATATTTATTAAGGAACTTTTCTGTATGTGCCTCACATGTGCTTCATATTAAGATGACAAAGATGAAAAAAAAGACATAAACTTACAGACAAGGAACTTAAGATCTATCTGTGGGGAAAATACCTGTTTGTTTACAGGTGAGTATAATGTGAGGTAGGGGGGACTGTATAGGCAAGGAAGAGCTCCAGAAAAAGGACTCTAGGAAAATTTGAGGAAGGAAGGAAGCCTTTCAGTTGGGAGATGAGAGAGAAAGCTTCATGGTAAATCAGTGCCTGAAAGAGGCCTCAAGGAAGTATTTCAAGAGATAAGGAGATGGAAGAGAGTGTATTCTAGGTGTAGGAAAGACTTGAGTAAAATAATCAAATCAGGAATCTGCATGTTGGATGTAAGGATCTACACAATCAGTTTGGAAAATTATGAAAGGGTAAAAAGGAAGACAGTGATGCAGGTAGATTGGGGCCAGGTTGTGGAGATTATCAGATGGAATTTAAAGGAATCTGAATTTTATTTCAAAGGTAATAGGGAGCCATTGAAGATTTCTGAGTAGGAGAACTGACATAGTCAGACCTGTGCATGGTCAGACTCTCCAGACTTCATTACCGTGACTCAGCTATCTTCTCACTCTGTAAGTTCCCTTAGTCATATGATCCTAGAATAACCCTCTGACTCTCTGGCCGCATCCTTGAATTGCTAAGTTTCTTCCAGGGGCCTCTATTTTGGGGATGGACCCAGGCTGTCTATGCTTCATTCCCCTCGGGGCTTTGCTTCTAATTCTCTAGAGATTTTGAAACCTTCCCCCTGCACATGTAACTTCTTTCCACCTTACTCCTACTCGTCATCTCCCTTTTGTGTGGTGGCTTCTTCCATTAGAATGTAAGATCCTTAAGACTTTCATGAACTGGTGCAAAGTGAAGTGAACAAAACCAGGAGAATGTTATATACAATAACAGCAATATTGTACAATGAAGAACTGTGAATGACTTAGCTATTCTCAGCAATACAATGATCCAAGACAATCCCAAAGGACTAATGATGAAGCATACTCTGACTCCAGAGAAAGAACTGATATTGTCTGAATACATACTGAAGCATGTTATTTTTCACTTTCTATCTTCCTTTCATTCTTTTTCTAATTCGTATTTTCTTATACAAAATGACTAATGTGGAAATGTTTTATGTGATTGCACATATGTAACCTATATCTGATTGTTTGCCATCTCAGGGAAGGGGAAATAGAGGGAGGAAAAGATGAAGACATAGAATTTTGAACTCCAAGCTTAAAAAAAAAATGTTAAAAATTGTTTTGGCATGTAATTGGGGAAAGTAAAATATTACATATTAAAAACAAACAAGCAAATAAAGAATATAAGCCCCTTGAGGGCAGGGTTTTTTTTTTTGCTTATATTTGTATCTCTAGCAAATTTGTATCCCTATGTGCATGATACATAGTTGTCCGTTGACTATACAATAAAAAATATTTTGGTAGCAGAGGAGATAGATTAAAGAAGAGACACTAGAAACAGGGATATCAAAGAGGAAGCTATTACAGCTTTCCATGACAGGTGATAAAGATCTGAATTGGATGGTTGCTGTGTGAGTGATGAGGGAGGGGAATTGATTCTAGGGATGTTGGTGATGTAGAAGTGAGAGCACTTGGTATCTGGATGGACGGATGAAGGAGAAGCAAGAGTCAAAGATGAGTTTGAGGTTTCGAGCCTGGATGACTGGGAAGATAGTGGTCTCATGAACAGAGATGGGAAAGGAGCAAGTTTAAAGGGGGAAGGTGATGAATTGGATCCAGTGAGCTCAATTCGTACAAGAGCAATTGTTGGGACATCTTAGGTGAAGGTCTGGAAATGGTGGGCAAGGACTCAGGGAAGACATTAAGTTTAAAGACATAGATTTAGGAGTCATCTGCTTAAAGGTGTTAACAAAGATCATGGGAGTAGTCTTAGTCATTAAGGCACAGAATATAGCATGAGAAAAACAGAAACAGATCTAGGATAGAGTTTTGCTTGAGGGGGGAGGTACCCTCACTCAGGGAATGGAGCATGATAAACTAAT
Source organism: Petaurus breviceps papuanus (assembly GCF_028583685.1). NCBI lineage: Eukaryota > Metazoa > Chordata > Mammalia > Diprotodontia > Petauridae > Petaurus > Petaurus breviceps. Next base: position 28,767,840 of record NW_027185698.1, on the reverse strand, counting down.
TTTAATATTGCTTGCTTTTATACTTTCTTTTTTGCCAGACTGCCTAACGTCAAAGCTCCTTTCTCTCTTTATTTTCCTACATATGGTACTGCATATTAACCGTAATAAAATAATGAACAAGTAGTAATTAGTTTTTTCATTGTGTACAAAGGTAGAACAATAGCAAACATGCTGTGCTGATTACTAACATTTTCCTAACCTGGGATTGTTTTCATTATTCAATCAGCATTAACTAATAGAAATCTCCATGTTCAACGTTAAAAGAGCTGGCATTTCCATAAAGATGCCTAACCCATTCTCACTTGGCTTGTTGCCCAATTTTTGCGTTACATTTATTGATTTCCCTTTAAAGTCATGAATATGGTAGATTAGGGGAAACATGTAGAATGCGACTTCCTTTCTTGGCTTTGTAAAATTATAATTCAACTGAGACCCAAGACGGGGAAAATGAATACCACATTTGTTTTCTCTCACTGTCCCTACCCCCCACACTAAACAAAAGAAGATTAGAAGCATTTGTTGTTCCTGGACAATATAAGGCCATCACAGCACTGTTGAGCAGTGGGTTGATCGACCTAATGTAGTGTCCTCATGAATTCATACAAAAAACAGTGGTTTTGGGGTCTGGGTCAAATCCCAACTCTGCCAGCTGGGGGCAGCTAGAAGGCGCAGTAGATAAAGGTGTTGGACTTGGAGTGAGAAAGTTCCTGACTCATTTACTAGCTGTGTGACTCAGTCCAAGCAATTTAACCTCTCTCAGTTCAATTTTTGTGTCTGTGAAATGGGAATAATGATCCCACACAGAGTTGTTGTGAGGAGCAAATAAGATAACCTGTACAAAGTGCTTTGCAAACTTTGTCACTCTATAAATGCTATCTATTACTATATTTATTGTTGTTATAGGTAAGAATAATAGTTACCTGGGGAAAAGTACTTGATCTGGGTTTAGTTACTTTTAAAATATGACTGGTAATAGCATTCTCTAAAATGTAGTGATTGGACATATCCATACTCACACACTATGTTAAAGGCAGGACTTCAACCTTCATCTACTTGATTCCAAGAGGGTTTTGACCCCTTATTCACTTTCTGTGATGCTTCTCCTTTAATTATTTTAATAGTTTACTTTTGCTGTAGAAATATTATGTAACCCCTTTATCTATAAATCCTCACTGTAATCCTATGCAAGATGTGGGTCAGAGTGTAATATCTTCATAATAAATACATAAAAGCTAGGCAGGACTAGGAAATTCAGATTTGTACAATCATAGTATATCCTGATTCGAAATTTAGTGTTCTTTCTGCTACATTACACTGTGTGGGAATGGTCAACTCTAACTATCCTGTATATTCCTATAATCATGACATTCTAACACAAAAAAGTGAGTCTTTACATAATATAATTCACTTATGCGTAACTTTTTTTTTTTAGTTTACAAAGTACTATCTTACTACAACTCTGTGAAATAGGTAAGGCCAGAATTATTCTTTTCTTCATTTTGTAAATTTAAAAAATGAGGAAAAGGAGTTAGATTTGTTCAAGGTTTACCCAGTTAGTGTCTTTTGGGATACAAATCTAATGACTGCAAGAGTAGTGTTCTTTCCATTATGAAAGTATTAGAAGGTGCAGGGGACTTTTTGGAAGGAGGGGAGGTGATCAGATTCTACTATCTGGTTTCCCCACCATTTAGCAGTAAATGCTTTTCAAGGTAAGGTAATTTTATGGCAAATCAGTGACTATAGTAGAGAAAATTAGATAATCCAAGCATAAAACTTTTGTATCCAAAGGTATTATCGCAGGGGGAAAAAGCAAAACTATGCAGATGATGGTGCTGAACATGATTGCTTATAAGTTTTTTTCCTGAATAGATGATGAAGCTTTAGAACTCTAAACTGTTGAGGAGCTCTTGGCTAAATGAAAGGTCTGGTTTTCTATGATAGTCTGGTTTCTTGGACTTTTATAATTTAGAAGGTCCTCCTAGGAGTTTTTGCTTCATTGCTTCAGTATGAAGACCTTAAGAGTCCCGAGACAGTGATTTTCTAAGATGGAGGCAGCTACACTCAGGATTCCACTGCTTGGCCCTAATCTTACTCAAGGTTGTATAAGGTCTCAAGGTTTGTGAGATTCCCTTATCTCTATATTTTGAGAACTCAGGGTTCTCTTCTGTATAGGTAGCCATAAATCTCTATACCTCTTTGAGAGTTTGGACAAGGGGCCTCATGGTTCAGGAATGCAAGAGCATCCAAACTAATATCATTGGGTCTCTTCATCATCTAAGAACATGAGTTCATTCTTCTTAACTCTCTAAACTTTTTTCCCTCATGCAGAGCGTCTTACCATATTAGTCATGTGAAAGAAGATAAAGACCCAATGGGGAAAAATGCACAGAAAATACAGAAAGTAAAATATAGTATGCTTTGATCTGCATACATACTCCATGAGTTCTTTCTCAGGAGGTTATTGTATTGCTCAGAAGAGTTAAGTTCATAGTTGATCATCACACAATGTTGCTTTTACTGTGTACAATGTTCTCCTGGTTCTTCACTTTGCATCAGTTCATCTAAGCCTTTCCAAGTTTTTCTAAAATCTGCCTGCTCATTTTTTTATAGCACAGTAATATTCCATTACTTGGATGGGTTGGCCACATTGCTTGAATGCCAAATGTACTCTTGCCAAAAAAGACTGTTTTATGGAAAACTCACACAGGACAAGTGCTTACATGGTGATCAGAAAAATGATACAAGGACAGTCTCAAGGTCTCTCTTAAGAACTTTGGAATTGATTGTGTGACATGGGAGACACAGGACCACCCAGCATGGTGTGCCCTTATCAGAGAAAGTGCTGTGCTCTAGGAGCAAAGCAGAATTGAAGTAGCTTAAAAGAAACACAAGGTGCATAAATTTAAAGAATCCACACCAAATGTTCACATGGACTATTTGTGTCCGACCTGTGGTACAGCATTCTGAGCTCATATTGATCGGATCAGCCACAGTCAGACACACTGTAACTTGACTCTAACATAATGACGTCACTTTGGTCCTCTTCAAGAACAAAGGACACCAACCAACCAATATTTCATTACAATTATGTGCCACAGCTTGTCCAGCCATTGTCCAATTGATGGGCTTCCCCTCAATTTCCCATTCTTTGATACTACACAAAAATCTACTATAAATATTTTTTTTTGTACAAAAAGGGCCTTTCTCCTTTTTCTGATATCTTTGGGATACAGACCTAATAGTGATGTAGCTAGATCAAAGGTATGCATGGTTTTATAGCCCTTTGGTCACAGTTCCAAATTGCTGTCCAGAATGGTTAGATCAGTTCACAATTCCACAAACAGAGTGTTAGTGTCTCAATTTTTCCACATCCCCTCCAACATTTATTATTTTCCTTTTCTCTCATATTAGCCAATCTTATAGGTGTACATTGATACCTTGGAGTTGTTTTAATTTGCATTTCTCTAATCAATTGCGACTTAGAGCAATTTTTTTCATGTGACTATAGATAGCTTTGATTTCTTCATCTGAAAAATACCTGTTCATATACTATGACCATTTATCAATTGGGGAATGACTTGTATTCTTATAAATTTGACTCAGTTCTCTATATATTTAGAGACATTTGTAAAAAAATTTTTCCCAGCTTTCAACTCTCTACACTGTAAAGCATTTTATATATGTGCAAGATATAAATTAACCTTCGCTCAAGGAATTTGTTCAGCTTTGAGACAGGAGTTTTGGGGATTGGAGATCTCACATTCAGGAGATGGACCAGCAGGTGAAACTTAAGGGTCTGGAAAATGCTTCTGTTAGCAACATATCTGCTTCATTTTATCTTTTTATCCTCAGGACCTTGTTTAGTGCCTGGCACATATAGGTGCTTAATAAATCATTGTTGATTGAGGAATTGATTATGATGGAGTTTTCCACTAACTGAAAAAAAAATGCTGACCTCTTTTACATGGGACTTTGGGGACAATTCTGGGAAGGTTTCTAAATATTGACTTGTTGAAGCAATATAGATGTGAAGGTGTTCTCTTTGTTGTACTGTTGAGGAAACCAGGACCTAGGCTTAATGATTTACCCAGGATTGAACAGATACTTAACTTCCTTCTCTCTGAGGAACAAAGTTGGAGAGATGGTCTCATTGCAAGTCTATCAGTCAAGTCAGGTGATGGAGAGTGTCCAGGTGGGTGGTTCAAAATTAGTTCCTGGTCATGATGTTTTTAGAGTTTCTGGCAGTAGAAAATCAGAGTACAGGGTGTGGCTACAGGGCATGGGCTAGACTGACTGCTTAATTTTTATCTTATCCAGGAATGCTTTCTTCCTGATACTCTGCATCAGGAGTAACACATACCAGAGAAAGTTTGTGTGATGAGTTATACATTCCCAAGCATGTTTATTGTCCTTTCATTGTAGTCTCATGTATCAGCAATGCCATATTCACAATGCCTATAGAGATTACAAATATGCTGATATAATTATCCATTACAAAATACGTCATGTTTGCCATATGAGGAAATAAACTAGAAAATTTATTAAGATACCAAAAGACTGAGTCCCAAAACCAGAAAGTGAAAGCCATCAGAGTAGTTATGACATTGGCACAGGTAGATAAAGTAGAAAGCACCCACATTTTCAAGCCTTTAATACAGAACAGGCTACCTCAGGCAAAGGTCCTCCTCTCCCCACGCACAGCAACCACCCAGCGTCCTGGAAGCGCGCTCCCAGCAGCTCCGGCCCCTGGCAGTCCTCAGCAGGAGTCCTTAGCAGAAAGTCCTTAGCAGTCCTAACTCAAAAAGGGCTTCGCGCTGCCACTGCCTCTGCTGCTGCCGCCGTCACCACCACCGCCAGCCAACGCAGGAACGCTAGATTGGCTTCCGCTTCCTCTTGCTCCGCCCCTTCCTGCTACATCAGCAAGTCCAACGGGGCATGGAAGATCTTTAAATCCCATAACCCTTACACCTCATAACAACCCATGTTGTACAGAGGAAAGATCTCTCCAGTTGTAATCAGAGAAACTGGGTTCAAATCTTTGTTCTGCTATTTATATTTACTGCTTGTGTGACCTTAGTCTCAGTTTCCTCATGTGTAAAATGAATGAGTTGACTAGATGAACTCTAAGGTCTTTTCTAGCTCTAAATCTATGGTCTCTTGTGTCATGGGCAGGTATTGTACCCCTTTTACAGATGTAGAAATAGGCCCAGAGATGTTGTCACTTACCAAGGTCCCACAGCAGGGGTGAAGACTGTTTACATTTGACAGAGAAGATGAACTTCCACAATAGCTGACATAATTACTAAGGAACTGGCATGCCCATATCACAACTGGAAAACTAATAAGGAATATGGATGTTCTACATTACACTGTTAGTTAGGAAGGATTTATTAAGCACTTAGTATGTGCCAAACCCTGTGCTAAGTACTAGAAGTACAAAGGAAAGCAAAGTCCAGATTGTTATAGACTCAGTCAGTGAATGAGAGAAGGGACCAAAAAGGAGCAAAATGAATTAGAAGTGATTAAACAAAAAGTCTCACATACTGTTCTCTGTGACCATCTCTGAGAGCTGTGGCAGATTAAGTGATATTAGCAACTTATCTATATACGGGACTTTGCATTTATCAAAGCACTCTCATATCTAAGAGCATTTCGTTGTATGCAGCAATCAGGGTAGATATTCAATCGAACCCAATGCAACAAACAGTAAATGATAGTTGTGTGCAAATAAAGCCCTGTGCCCTATGCAATTCTTGCCTTCAAGGAGTTTACAGTCTAAAGTGGAAGAGCAGATGGCATGTATACAGAAAAGTATAATGCAAAGTAGGTACAAAAGAGAGAGAGCCAAATGGCTCTAGGGAAATCTTTGGAGGAAGCGAACATTTTCAGTTGTGAAGTGCAAGAGAATCTGGGGAAGATCAGTATAGGCTTTCCAGAAGAGAAGAGGACATCTGAGTTGGAAGGAATGGGGAGGAGTGTTTCAGGCACGTTATCATTTCTGTTTTATATTTCTGGGTACTGAGGTTCAGCCATATCTCATTTAGACCGCACAGCTAGTCAGTGGTAGAGCAAGGACCAGAATTCTGGTCCAAGATTTATCTTCCTGTGTTATGCTGTTAATACTTTTTGTAGTGAGAGACACAAGGGAAATTGAACATTGCATAACTGTGTGTTGTGTGTGTGTGTGTGTGTGTGTGTGTGTGAACAAAGGGACTGGCAAATAATAGATCCATACTTACAAACCCAGGGTCATCCAAGGGAATGGGATGAGACTTAGACCATTAATGTTCTTTTTTATTCTAAAATTGCCAAGCAGAAAATTATAATGTCCACTGGCATAGTTTCCCCACCCGCTTTTTTTTTTTGTCTTTTTTTTTGGAGGGGGGAAGGCAGGGCAATTGGGGTTAAGTGACTTGCCCAAGGTCACACGGCTAGTAAGTGTTAAGTGTCTGAGACCAGATTTGAACTCAGGTCCTCCTGACTCGAAGGCTGGTGCTTTATTCACTGTGACCCCTAGCTGCCCCACCCACCCACTTTTCACATACATTCTGGGATGAAAACCAAGTTTACCTGGACTTACTGATTGCTTTTAGAATCGCAGAGAACACTCTTGTAGTGTTCTACTTTGAGACTGCCCCAGGAGGCTACCATAGTAGTACAAGTGGGTGGCAATGAGCACCTGGAATAGGCAGTGGGTACAGAGAGAAAGGGACAGGTGCAAGAGTTTGTGAAAACGAGATCAGATTCTAGAACTTGCCAGCTTATAAACTCCTTTTATTGTATACTGATTTAGGTTATGAGAGAGTGTGATGAATGTGCAGGAAGAGTGCCAAGTCTCATGGGTGATCAGAGGAGAACCCCAGTGTGGTAGAGGAGAAAGCATTCTGGATTTGATGTTGAGGGGAACTGAGTTTGAATTTTGACTCTTCTACTTGATATGTGTGTGATTAGGGAAAATCACTTGCTGTCTCAGGGCCTTAATTCATCAACAGTCATATGAGAGATTTGAACTAGTTCTTTCCAGCTCTAAATCTATGATCCTAAGAGGAGAGAAATGCAGATTCAAAGTGAGGAGATCAGGAAAGACTTCATGGAGGAGATGACATTTGATCTGGGCCTTAAAGGATGCATTTAGTTTACCCTCCCTCCAAAATTCCACCCCCTCTGCCCACCAACCTTCATAGGGTTAGATGAGTAAAAAGCATTGAGGTTCTCAGTCAAAATATACATATGCTACCTGTTAGTATGGTAAGTTATTATTAGCCATTAAAATATTTGCATAGTTCCGCTTTCCAGGTGAACTAGAGGAATAACAAGGTCTCAGGGAAAGGAATACAGGACAGGTAAGGTCTGATGGTTGAAGAGAAAAAGATGATTGCTCATGGGTAAGCTAAGCCAATATTATAAAAATGACAATTCTACCTAAATTATTTACTTTTTCAGTGTCATACTAAACAAACAAGAATTAGTTTATAGACCTAGAAAAAAATACAAAATTCATATGGAAGATAAAGAGCATTAAGGGAGTCAATGAAAAAAGTATGAAGGAAGACAGCCCAGCAGTACCAGATTTCAAACTATATTATGAAGCAGTAATCATGAAAACAATCTGGTACAGGCTAAGAAATAAAGTGATGGATAAATGGAATCAATTGGGCACACAATACACAGTAGTAAATGATCGTAGTAATCTAGTATTTTATAAACCCAAAGATGCAAGCTTTTGAAGCAAAAAACTCACCATTTAACAAAAAAAATTGCTAGGAAAACTGGAAAGTAGTTTGGAAGAAACTATGCATATACCAACATCTCACACCATATGCCGAAATAAGATCAAAATGGGTACATAATTTAGAGCAGACCTGCACAACTTGGCAGTAAGTAAGAGCCAAAATTAAAATACACTAAACTTCTTTGTGCCACAGACAGGTTTGACTAGAGACAGATTGATGATGGTTGTTGGTCATGGGCCCCATGACAAACAGGAGAGTTCATAGTGGTAGCCCTACATTTTTTGTGGACTGCCTGAAATCCTTTGGCAGGCCACAAATGATCTGCATGTGGTATATTGTTAAGGCCTGATTTAGATAAAAAGGGTAATATTATAAGTAAATTAAGGGAACATGGAAAAAGTTACCTGCCAGATCTATGGAATTTATGACCAAACAAGAGATAGGATCATAGGAAATAAAATGGATAATTTTGATTACATGAAATTAAAAGTTTTTTATGCAAACAAAATCAATGCAGCCAAAATTAGAAGGAAAACAGGAAACTGGTAAAAAATTATAGCAAGTTTCTTTGATACAGGCCTCATTTCTCAAATATAAAGGAAACTGAGCCAAATTTATAAAAAATTAGAGCCATTCCCCAATTGAACTCAGGGTGGACCCTAGACTAGCAGTCTTAAAGGGTAGCAGAAATCTTTGGGGCTCTGGGAATATTGAAAGGAAGGAGGGAATCAGAGAAAATGAAAGGGACATTGAAGAGAAAATTTTCCCACTTAACAGCACTTTTATTTACAGTATTTTTACTTTTACAGCACTTAATTGTACTTTTGCTTATTTTCTATATCTCTATTGCACAGTTAGTAGAAAAGCTGAAGTTAGAACCTAGATCTATTCTTTCCAATGTTGTGCTCACTGCATACTTTCTTTAGTCTAAGTACATTCTTTCCCTAGTTATCTTTTTTTTGGCATCTAGCCTCACGAACACTCAACCATATTGTGAACCATTGTTGTCAGCAAAGACGTCAAAAGACCCTTTGGTATATGTAAAAAAGGTAAAGTTTAAATATGTGCCTTTAAAATAAAATGCCAAGTGATTGCAACATTTAGAGGATATTTTGGTAACAAAGCAGTATAAGGGAAACTGTCTTGACAAGCACACAGTCTCCTTTCCTGGCACAAAGGGACTCCTCATGTCCTACGGAAAATATGTCTGATAATGTGCTGGACCAATAGAAATGTGCATTAAGAAAACATGGTCAAATGGCTCTGGAAATATTTGTGGCAAGATGTGATAAATGCTCATTTAAATCCTGACTCCCTTGATCTTCTCTAGCAGGGAATAGATAATTTTCTATGACCTATGAGAGGAGGAAAAGGGTTTAGGGGATGTACGAAGGAGAGCAAGAGCCAATAGAAAGGCAGGGTACTCTACAGCAGAGGTGTCAAAAACGTGATGACTGCATTCAACCCACAACACTTCCAAGTGCAGTCAAACCACATTAAAATATAATTGGGAAATATTTAAAAAATAAAACCACAATAAAACAAAGATAATGTTAATATGTCGTTTTCTAAGTCAATATGTACCCACGGAGATCCTTATATATACAGTTAAGTGGCTCTTAATTCTATTCGAGTTTGACATCATTGCTCTGAAGCATTACTCTAAAAGTCTCCAACCTTTTTTGATTTCTGTATCCCATAGGGAAAAAATTTTTTTGAACACATGCTGCCAATATATGTATGCTTATTTGCTCATTTACAAATTATTAAATGCACAACTATGCTAGTCGTGTACATGATAAAATGCACACAGAAATAGCCATTTTAAAAGAATAAGATGAAGATGAAATGGTATTTCCTCCTGGAGTCAGGAGGAGTGATTGGAGTTTATCAAAAAAGGGGAATAGCATGGTCAGTCCTTTAGATATAGATATGTATCTATTATATTATAGATAAAATAAAATAAATTGGAAAGAAGAGAAATCTGAGGCAGGGAGACTAATTAGGGGGTTGTTGTGAAAGTCCAGGCAAGAGGTGATGAGGGCTTAAGTTAGGCTCTTGTCTATGGGAGAAGAGGACAAATGTGAGAGATGGAACCCTTCTCAGGATAATGTTTGTAAATGCATAAATAGAGGCTTATACAGAAACCAATTATGTTGAAATATAATTATATATAAAACAAGATCATGGATCCCATGTTGAGAACCCCTAGACTGGATTAAGTTAGTATGATTTTAGAGAGTGTGAGGAAACTGAGTGGATATGTATTTCCACAAAGAAATATGTCCTTCTCATTTTTGTGCCCTCAATGTCGAGTGATGGGATATTTTAGGAGCCTATTCCTAAATATCACCTCCTATTCCACTACATCCTACCTAGTATAAGAGTTAAAAATCCCAGATCTTTCAGGTACAATGTAATTGTTTATCCCTTAATTTCCATTCTTTACATTACCACCTTAATCTAGGCTCTTATCACTTCAGCTTGTGTAATTATAATAGCTTCCTAATTGGTCTTTCCATTTCCATTCTTGCTACTGCAGTTCATCTTGAACATTTCCAGCCGAATGGACTAGACCTGTGATTTCACTGGTATAGCAAATGCCCAGTGAGGAAATTCTCTCTACCAATGAAGATCAGCCATTGTTCCACATTTTATAGTCTTAGAGAGTTGCTTGGGGCACTTAAAGTTTAAGTGACCTGTCTAGAGTCACACAGCCAGTATGTGTCAGAGAAGGGGGTTTGAACCCAGGTCTGCTTCACTCCAAGACCAGATCTCTATCCAGTATAGTATACTTCCTCTCTGATCAATTAAATAAGCTTCCTAAAATGTGAATTTCATAATGTTGCACCTATACTTCCTATGTGCTTTACTTCCCCATGTATTTTCTATTGCCTGCAAGAGAAATCTCAGGCTGTCATTCAAGGCTCTCCGCAATCTGAACCCAACCTAACTATCCTAACTTCATCTCCCACTATTCCTCAGGGGGATTATATAAATAGGCAGGCCCTTCTCTGTCTCTCTGCTTTCTCATTTATAATTTAATTCTTTGTTCACTTCCTCAACTTGGAATTACTTTTCCTTTATCCCTCCGTCTATACACATCTTACTGACTATTCAGAGCTCAGTTGTTATTTCTTTCATGAAGGCTTTTTTTCTGACACCTTCTACTGATTTCTTTCTTCTCTGAGTTCCTATAACACTCTCTCTAGTACTTATGTGGTCACTCAATGTCACCGATACTTCTCTGTTTACTGTAAGTATGCTTCATGTCTCCTGAAGGAAATTGTAAACTCCATAGGGTCAGAGACAATAT